>NC_092863.1:17399988-17415034 GCF_032062135.1 Pyxicephalus adspersus | reverse complement strand
GGGATAAGCAAATATTGTCTTAGTCATGTGTAGTCTTATTGGAATCTCAGTGTGATTTGTGTATTTTTTATTTATTGTCTGTTTTTTGTTTATTTTGTGCAGTATTTTAGTGTAAAACTTTGCTTCCTTGCAGGAGCTTAATTTAATAATGTTGTGTCATTCCCCTCCTGTAGTTTTCTGCAGGCATCATGTAGTGAGTGGATTTTTTGTTTATCACTACAATATTAGCATTTATACGTTTAGTGCATTTATATAATTTATAACTTTTAATAAATATATTTAGAATAAAGATTTTGTGCCAGGAGTTCAGCTTCAAAACACGACTAATAACTTGCTAATCATAAAGCCAGATGCTTTACAAACAAAATAAACGTGAAGCTCCTGATCTCTTTGATTAAAAGTATTGTGTAATAAATTTACCTTTCCAGAATTAGTCTGAGCCTCAACTGTTCCAAGCACACCCTCAAATATTTCAAATATTGTTGGTTCTGCATGTTTGGTGGCTGGTATAGATCCTGAAGAGAAGGAAAACCTAGAGGTCACATTATAACCACAAACCATAACATAAGCCTCAATTAAAAAATAAAATAAAAGTAGATAAAGTATATCATCCGTCATTTAATAGACAATGCTAGCAATGCTATAGGAAATTGTATATGCATGATGTTTTCTCTATATGCTGAAGTATTTCATTGCCATTGATTGCAATTGGCTTTGTGTCTGTTTGTTTTTTTCTCTATTCTTTATATTTCCCTTTCCTTACTATTTGGTATTTTTTATGTTAAGATAAATAGTAAAAACTTACAAGTCAAAGACTTGTATCACACTCACCACTGTCTCCTCCATTTGTTGGCCTCTGAGTGGTAAAATCTTCATTTTTTACAATTCTATGGAGACCACTTGAAATTGTAGTGGATGATGTGGAAGATGGCAATACAGTAGTAGGTTCCTTTGTTTTAGCCTATTTGTGATAAAGAACAATAACTAGTTTCTGTATGATATATGTACATATAAAGCTATTTGTACAAGGATATCTTCTGTGCCCATGCAGTACATCTCTCCTCTTATTCATTGCTTCTTATATCAGCCAGTCTTGTCCCAACTGTTACATGAACTATGAAGGTAAATGTAAGCAAAGGTAATGACTGTTGCATAGGCTAGAAGGTAAATGCAAGCAAATCTTCATGTGAATGGGTGTGATAGCAATTGTACTGCAAATGTATACAATGCAAATACAAAGAACACTAAATCTGAAAAGTTGAAAAATACGCTAACATTTGATAAATCAGCAGATAAGACAATAATGTATTACTGTTAAATAAAAAACCATCACCAAGTATAGTAGATATAGTGGCTTATTATGTGAGAATGAAACAAATATTCAGGTATGCAACATACTATATATGGATGTCTGACCGATTCCTGAAACTCAACCTGGATAAAACAGAACTCACCTCAACCTCACTATACATCTGAATTTACCCGCAGGGTTACAAATTGTTTTAGTGCTAGTGAGCACTCCATAGAATTGCAAGTTTGGCATTACTGACCTGGATTGTTTAAACTAATGTGCATTAAAAGATGGTGATTTTTTTTATAAGTGAACAGTAATGATCAGAACAGGTAATCAGACCAACATCTGCAGAAAAGCAGTACCTTCTGTTTTTGTGACTGTTTCTACATATCTAAAGTCATATAGAACAAGAAAAAAAGTGAGAAAGTCACTTCTCTGACTTTTTTAGATTTCTGGATAATTTATATATAATTTACCTAATTTATGTGGGGGTTACAGTCATTTTCTGCAAAATATTTACAGGAGAATACCTGTTAATCCTGCATACGTTACAATGCCTGTGCAGTAAACTAAAATGACAAACAATTTTACCAGCAAACATCAGTTCTATAAACTGCAATTAGCAGTTAGAATGTTACTGCAAACCATTTACCCTATAGGGTTTGCTAACATGGTCAGCTTTTATTCATTTAGTTAAAACTTTATCCTAAAAGGAAAAAAACAGTTTCTGTCACTGTCAAAAAAGTATAGTGTTAGGCTTTAATTTTGGATTCCAAATCCACTAGTCCATCTATCACCCCAAGACGGTTACGTTCCTCATTACAGTACAGTGACTGTAGCCACTCTAAAATGAATTAAACAAAGTCTAGAAAACAAATGAAGCCACCACTAACACATCTAAATGTGTTTAAATAGTGTTTTTGTGTATGGACTGATTTAAGCTATACCTGCTAAAAATAATTAATGTGAAATACTTAGATATGCAGATTTAAAGCATAGCTAACATTTGAAATGATGAATTCTTACTTTTTTGGCATCTTTTTAAAAGGTAATGTGGGTTACTTGGTGTGCACCTGTGCCCTAACTATGAGCATTTAACTGTTTGCATATTGTTAACAAAGAGTAAAGAAGCTTAAAAATAAGCAATCACTGATCTTTCTAGATGCCTTTAATATGAAGGTATTCATTCTTACAATCCTCAAAGATCACATCAGGCTTTAAAGTTGGCCTTTAACCAGATGCTTCCAGCTTTGTAAATCCTTTTCCAACATCCTTAAGATAAAGGAACCTGAAATGACTTTCAGTTGTCAAGGAACCCCTGATAAAAATTACCCTTGCTCAAAATTCCGCCCTTACAATTACCTAAAAAATTCTAAGGGGTGGAATTTACTTATAGATCTTTAAACCACTAGCAACTTCTGAAGGAAGCAATGTGTGTGTCAATAAAGAGTTGGTATTGAAATGCTTTACTACTGGGCACAGGGCAATTAAGTTCCACTTTAAAAATGTGTGATCGGACAAGTATTTATTGTAGAAAGGAACAGACGATATCACTTCTGCAATAAGTATTCTTAGCTGCCTGATCACCACCCAAGCATTCACAGCTCAGTGTTTGTTGGCAATCCCGGCTTCCCTTGCGGTTGCTGGGTCTGAATGAGTTATGTCATCCCAGCACAGCCAATCAAGATGTGGAAGAGAAAAAGGCAGCCGATGGCGGTGCCCGTAGTGGAATGGGGACAGGTGAGTATCCCCAGGGTTTAGTTCCACTTTAAGGACATAGTTTGAATATATTTACTTAATGTTACCTCTATTCTGATATGTTCTTTCTCTTGGGATTCAGATGGTAATGCTTGAGTTGTCTCTATATGAGTAGTAGGTTGTGTTGTCTTGATATGAGTAGTAGGTTGTGTTGTCTTGATATGAGTAGTAGGTTGTGTTGTCTTGATATGAGTAGTAGGTTGTGTTGTCTTGATATGAGTAGTAGGTTGTGTTGTCTTGATATGAGTAGTAGGTTGTGTTGTCTTGATATGAGTAGTAGGTTGTGTTGTCTTGATATGAGTAGTAGGTTGAGTGATCTTCTCTGTGATCTCTAGTTCTTGTGCTTTAACTGTAGAAGTGACATGCCACACATTTAGTACATCCTCCTCCTCTTCCTCCTCCTGCTTCTCCTCCAAAAGATCTATCGACTCTGGAAGGTCTACAGGAGCCTTAATACCTTGTGTTGTTTCCCTTTTAGTTGTAGACAGTTCTCTTGGCTGTACATTCCCAAGTGGGCTACTTGTATCTTTAGGATCATTTGGCATTTCTGTAGGATTAGCTGATTCTAGTCCATGAGCAGGTGTTTCATGTTCAAGGTTAATGTCATCCAAGTCTTCTTCTGCAATGTCTTCATCTAGAAGGGTATGGTTTAAGAAGTAAAGTGTACAATGCCAGGCCAGTCTTTATTACAAACTGAATATTTTATATATTATATTTTATATTATATTTTATATAATGAGATTTAATACTAATTAATAATAAATGTCAGTGAACAGCCTATAAATAATAATATTAACTATTCACTTATTCACACTATTCAATCTGCAATTTTTCTTATTAAGGATTTAATTGGGATTGTTCTTAAATGCTAACATACCCTCTATATGTTTTTTTTTTTTTGTAAATGGGCTTAGCCAAAGCTGCACAGCCTGCACAGTACATGTAAAGTACCTTAATTTTTAACTAGATATTTTTGTAGTGGTCTAGTACACTGCAGGCTCTTGTCTATAATGTGTAATTTAAACTTCTGTTTGTGATGTTGGAAAACTATTTCTTAACTCTCCCACTGCAGGCTGAATAAAGTATACCTGAATTCAGAATTTTCACTTTACATAAAAGGGTAGAGAATCCCCTTATGTAAAGTAAAAACTCTGTTTGTTTGTTTTTTTTATTTGCAACACCCTTTTTATTTGCAATGCCCTTTAAAAAAAAAAAAAGTGTGCAGCACCAACCCCTAATTATCGGTCTTCAATGAATGGGAACGCAAAGCCTCCTGACATTTGCTGATCTCACGCATGTGCAGTGAGATCCGCAAATTTTTTTTTTCATCCTACATCACCCGATCTCGTGCCTGGGTCGTGTGATGTAGGATGAAGAACAGGAAAAAGAAGAGAAGATGTTGGCGCCCAGAGCGCAGGCTCCGGGACGAATGCCGGGATGACGCCGGACCCAATGCAGGACACCCCCGTGGGATTGGACTGCCCTGCAGGATTGAATGAAAAATGTTTTGCTGTTTTGAGTTTAGTTCTTCTCAAACTGAATGCCAAAAGTGCTAAATATAGGACAGTGTCTATAATGCCAGTCTGTCTTAGCTTTTCTCCTTCATCCTCTTCCCCCTGGTGGCATTTTTACCTAACAGCATACAGAGGGCTATATAAGCCCCACTTCAGTTCCATGCAGTGAACTACTATGTCGGGACAGGAATGGAAATAGGCAGCATCTACCGTTTTGCAGTACTTTTAAAAGTTTTTGATGAATTCCATTTCCATTCCATTTAAACTTTAAGGAATTTTAGCATTTATATCATGCCGCCCAAAAGCTAAGAACATTGGACCTTGACACAAATGAACATGCTGCAGAAACTCTCACTTTCCTTGCTGCATTTTCAATAAATAATGTGTAAAGCATATAAAAAAAATCCCACCATGAGTCCCTTAGTTTTAGGCATTGGGGCTAGGCGGAGTGAGGAGTACTTCAGACTACCAGAATCTTTTCAAAATAAATATCAAATACTAAAGAGAGGCCCTATTTAATACAATTACTGAACAACAGTTAATATATCTCTAATTGAACTATTAAAATTTGCTTTCATAGCTTAGATTATGTAGACCATAGAAAATGATGTTTATCTTCTTTTAATAGTTTACTGCACACCTCAATATTTGCACAATAGGGAAAACTCCATTGTTGACAATTTCAGGCAATGCTGAAAAATTCAATCATTACTAATTTTTAAATGTCCTTGTCATTACCTGTATCTTCAGCAGCTTCAGCAGGTTCAACTGTGTCAGTTTCCTTCCCTCTGTTTCCACCAAATATCAACCACTGTGCTTGCCCAGGTGGCATAACACCTTCCATTATAAAAAAAGTTAAGAGTAAGATCCTACAGCCTAGTCCTGCCATTGCAGGTTAGGTTTGTAGGAGTCTCAACAGATATACACAGTTCTATCTTATATCAAGTAAAAGACTTCTTCCCCGACTGTATGCGGTACAATATGACTCCATCGGTGACCTTTGGTACCTGGGCTCTTATCTTTCAGATTTCTAGTACACGCCTCAGGCTTACCTTCCATCAGCCAGTGGTGGAGTTAAAGCCTTTCCTTGAAGTAGTTTATACTGTATACATTTCTATATATAAACTATAGGCTGGAAGTTTCCTAGAAGATGGAAATATAACCGGGTGTATCCTAGGGGTAACTTGAATTTTAAACAAAAAAAATCAGTAAATCGATAAAAATATCATAAATTGTGCAGTCACCAAGTCTTTTATCATTAGTACTGTACATCAGTGGCCGGTGTGCATGTGACTCCTTATATTGGACAATTGAAACTTGTACCCTTGTGTTGGTGGTTAGTGTAGGTGTGGGAATCAGTTCTTTACTGCTAATTGCTTAAAAAACCCTAGCACACCTAAGGAAAAACCTTGATTGAGAGGTATTTTTACAGTATAAGTATTGTGAATAGCACCCAGGGGAGTTCAAACGTATGTTCACCTCAAAAATTGCTGGTTATCATATATAGGTAAAACTGAAGCAAACCCTTTCCTAATAAAATAAAAATGACTATGCAGTTTGCCCATTTAATAAAATTGGTCTTGCGGCGAATTGGGCTGTTCTTGCTTACCAAACATGTAGGTGAGAATGGCCTTTGTAAATTTTTGATAGAGTTTCTATATCCAAGAGTCCTGTGTTCCTGGATAGAGAAACTCTATCAAGGAACACATAATACAGAGTGGAAACAGCAATCAGGGGAGCGATTGCTGTTGGAGCCCTGTAGTATGTGTTCTTTGATAGAGTTTCTCTATCCAGGAACACAGTGTGAATCTTGCTGGCTGCTCATGAATGAATCCAGTGTGGGAAAAATCCTCTGATTTTTCCCACAGCCGCGTTTATTTATAAACGCAAGCCATGTGACTCACTCTGAGAGGAGGAGTTCCGCGGCTGAATTTTATAAATGGAGCCGTGAGAATCCTCCCCTCAGCTAGAGATCCCCTGGCACTGCAGGTCAGAACGAGGGCTTGCCCCCATTCTGACCTGTAGTGCCTGGGGATCGCTCACTGACAGAAGGATTCCCACGGCTGTATTTATGAATGCAGCCACGGTAATCCTCTAGTATAATCCTATAGTAATTTCCTGGATTTCCGATGGTTTCGCAAAATTTTGCCAAGATTTTGCAGACCCATCAGAACTTCGAGGAAACTTTCCTGAGAATGCCTGAGGCATTCTCGCTCATCCCTAACAGTGATATGTTTTCTTGAAAGCTCTCCCAACACAATCTCATTGTTTCGTTTGCTGTGCCCCCTCACTACTCTATTAATCTTTCAATAAAAGGAGTCTGTACCTTTGCCTGAATAGTGATTTCGATTAAAAAGCTATTTATTTAACAGTTAATAAACCAGTGACTTCTAATTCTACAAGACTGCACAGTGCAATGATTATGTGCAGTCTCATATTCCATAGCAACTGAACAGATTTCAGTTTATAATAATTATGGTTTGTCTTCCTGCTGATAAGGGTTACTACACCCTGCACTTTGCACTGCCCTAGAGAATAATTGCAAACATCTTTCTAAGGACACTTATAATACTGAAACTCATGTCATTTGTGTTGAGGTAATAAACATGGGATGTGTTTGTCCAAGCCAGTTAGTGATTTCAAGCATTAGTGATTTTTAGAATCTAAACTCAGAAAACAAAAAGTCACCAGGAGGAAGTACTAACTGAAAAAAAAGACATGCAATGTTTCTTTAGTCAAAAAAGAAAAATCTCTGGCTCCTGGTGTCTTTTTTAGTTTAGGCTTTATGCTGTACAGTGCATGTACCATGTAGTGTAAAGCTTGGCTCATTGTGTGGTGGTGCCACACAGTGCCAGCAACTGGAGATAATCTAACTCTGATGCAGCCATTTAATGGCTGAAGAGGATCACCATTGGAAGTCTGCGGTGAAACTGGTGGTGAAGATGATGATTTCAGAGGATGCTCTGGGCTTGTCATCGCTGCAGGTTATTAAGTATTAATAAATCATTAAACCAGCACTTGCCCACTGTATGTTACATTCAAGTAATGTCTCACTTGACACCTGTTATAGATACCAGTGTGTTCCAAAAAATTCAAGCCCTGGTGACTGATATTATAGCTAGTGTTGTCTGCAGGGCCATGACAACTACACAGTTAAACAGAGACTAAAAGTAGCCATATACTAAAAGGATAAAAGTTTAGTTATGATAAAAAGTGTATTTTTTTTTTGTTTAGATTGAGATAGGTTAAAACACAGATTTGTATTATTATTCAACCAAGTTACTTGATGAAGTCTGTTGTCCTAAGATGCAACAGCAGAAAGGCTCTACAAAGTGTACAAAATATTCATGCAGAGTTCCCCCAGATCAAGTGTTCTCATTGGAGGATAGCAGAAAATCATCCAGGTCTATGCGTTTCAATGGTGGTAGTTTCTTCCTAATCAGGAAATATCTCAGTAAATGTCAGATTCACGGCTTTAATAATGTTAGGTTTTTAACATTGTTGTCAGTGGTCAATTGGACAAAAAAGATTGAATTTCCCCAGAAGCAAAATAAACTTCCCTACTTTACCTCCCCCTTTACAAACTTGTTAAACTAGCCAATCTGATTCTGGTATAATCTGATCTACATTTACCAAAATCTATGTAGTTTAACAATTTCTTGCCATAATGTACAAATTAAGTATCTTTTTTCTGATATATCTCTTTTGCTACACAGTTTTTGGCTGATCTAAAAGTGGCAGTATAGGTTTTAAAGCATTAGATTGAAATTTGCTTGGCCACTTTTGCTTTTCTATTGTTAAGTGTTATTATAGGGTATTAGGAGAGAATTCCAGACTGCTATTCTGTTAGGCACTTGACATAAGAGATATATTTACACAAGAGACCAATATAGATATATATACACACACACACACACACACACACACACACATATATATATAAATATATATGATATAAATATATATACACACATGCACATATATATATATATATATATATATATATATATATATATAATGTAATAACTAAAATAATATAACAAAAATTTACACAAAAAAATCTTTTTTAATTAAAACATACTTTTTGAAACATAAATAAAACATGTTAAACAATCAACATTGTATGTGTAGGAAGAGAATAAATCATTTTCCACTTTCTTGACAGACCATTTCTTGTAAAATCGGAAATATAAAAAATGTTAAACTACAATTTCTTAAACCTTTGCAGCCAGTCCTTTAAACAATTCTCTACTTGATATCTTCAGTGGAGTTATAAAACCTTTCTCTTGATATTCTTACATTGGGAGTACGATGACTGCTGACTTGCACAGTTCCTCCTCTCCTTGGGTGGTGATGAACAAGCTCATAGCAGAGTGTTTCTGCTGAGTACTGTTCCAGCATCTTTATATAAGATTATAAGAATAAACATGAATTTAGATCTCTCAGATTGTCTTGTTCTTCTGGAACTGCTTTACGAGGTTGGTGAGGACCTCCAGCCCCTCCACCATTCCTTCTCCATTGGCAGCACAGCACCCATGGATGTGCCATGGATGACCTTTTATCGTTGTCAGTGCCAACTCTTCTGCCAGCTCCATGGGTTTCCTGGCACCTGGGAGATCTTGTTTGTTGGCCATCACCAGGAATGGCACACCTCTCATTTCATCATTCTCCAGAATGGCATTTAGTTCTGTCCTGGCTTCTAGAAACCTTTCTGGGTCAGCACTGTCCACCACGAAAACCAGCCCATCGGTATTGCCATAGTAGTGTTTCCAAAGGGCGCGAATTTTGTCCTGACCTCCCACATCCCAGACGGTAAATGTCACATTACGGATGGGCTCCAGGGTCTCAACGTTGAATCCTACGGTAGGGATTGTACAGACGGTCTCATTCAGTTTCAGCTTGTATAGGACGGTGGTCTTTCCAGCAGCATCCAGACCCAGCATTAGGATCCGAGCCTTGGTGCCGGACAGGTTGATAAAAGTCTGGTAAAGGCTGCTGAGGAAGGAACCCATATCTGTAGATGTAGAATCTAATGTTCTGCACAGGAATGTGTTTTCTCTTATGTCTGTGGTATTGCATACTGCTAGTAAGCTCCATTGCTGTATATATACTCACCTTTCCTTCACCGGCCAATCTCAGATTGCCTAGCAACCAGAGACGTACAAAGGAATTTCCTGCTCGCTGTGCAGTTCTGCTCTGTGTTGGAAGATTCCTCGTTAACCTAATGTGACAATAAGGAAGCTGACAGCAGCACAGGAAGTGACCTCATCACTACAACATTCACAACACAACAAAACTTTATTGCAAAGTAACACTTCAATAAATCAGACACACACCATTAGAAAGGCACAAAGACATAAAACAACATTGTAATGTGATAGTTCTTTACACAGACCAATGTACTGGCAGTACAAAGAGAATACACACTGTTAGGTAAACAGATTTTACCAATATGAATAAATATAATTTCAGAAACTGAAGTGTAACCCCAGCTAAAACATATGCTATTGTTGAGTTAGTAAGGGGTTAAAATCTGTGTCATATTTTTTCTGCTCCCTGATGCCTTATTTAAAGCAGAAATAAACCAAAAACCAAAAAATGACACCTTTTATCTGGCAGATCAAAGGCACTGGTTGTTCTTGTGATCCAGTCCCATGTGGTCATAGGATTCCTCTTCCTCGGAGTAAGCACATCTGCATTGTTGCATTAGGGAACCATTGCATCCTGAAATGGTCCTGCCAGGGAACCTAGACTGAAGAATTGGTTGTATACGTCTTGGATCAGTGGTCGCTAAACTTTTTCAAACTCTGGACCAGTAAATGCACAGAATCCGGACCACGCATGCGCGGGAAGCCATGTGTCACACAACAGGGAAGAAACTTCTGCCAGAGTGACGTCATGATGCCAGAACCTGCTCATTCTCCCATCACAGGTCTGAGCCTGCTATGGGAGACTAGGCGGGTTGTGTCCATACAGGAAACCAATGGTCCGCGGCTCTGGCCGGTGCACCCCAAGTGGTGTCCTTCTCCTGACCCTGCTGGAGGGCGCAGTGGCGAGAGCCGCTGACCACTGGTTGGTGACTGCTGTCTTGGATGACGTAGACACATTCTGTTGGCTGTCTAGTGGTGGGGTCTTACCAGGATCCAGAAGAGACCCAGTGTGAGGCATGAGAGCACGTCTGCATCTGGTGTGGGTGCATCTGCACCCCTGGACTAGGGACCCCCCCCCACATCTGAAAAGTGTCAAGCGACCTGTACTGCAGATTTAGGTGAGTGAACCTTGCTTGAGTTACCAATTGGACAAAGATGGGCTTTAAATGTAAAATGCATTTAGCCGCTGCTTTGATATAGCAGTCTAACCCACTTATTTCAGCCAGCAATTTTATGATTTGCAACCCCCCTTTGCCTATTTATGATGTAGGAAATATGTATAAAGGATGAGGGATATCACCTGGTACAAGGGATACAGCCAATTAACATGATGATCATAATAGAAACTATTTCAAAGATTGGCAACAGCTGTAGAGATACCGTGGACCAAAGCTGCCAGAATTGAGGAAACTTAATGAAAATTTGACTTTTTCCTGACCCTAATTTTGTAAACCATATATTTAAATCTTTTCATATCTACAGCTTTCATTAAATAAAACCTTGCATTTTTTCCCCCGAAGGTCCTTGTTAAGATGCTTTCTGTTGTATGTGAAAATGTTCTGTCCCTGTGTGCTTGTAAAGGAGAATACAAATCAGCAAGAAGAGACTACAAAAAGGTTGCAGGAGATGCCCTAATATATCAGTGTTTTAGCAAAATAAATGTAATTCAGTTACAGTTACATCTACTTTTAATAAGAAATGTCATTTATGTCCAGTAACCTGATACAAGAACCTCCTATCTGTGCTGCCTGTACTGGAAGATTTCTTGGTGACCTGTGTGACAATGGCAATAATGACAGAAGCACAGGAAGTGATCTTATAAAAGAGAAAATAACTTCAGGGTCAGACATAAAAAAGTTTGCTGGAGGAACATGTTTACTAGAAAACTTCCAACACAGCTCAGTGACAGGGAAATACCTTTCTTTTGTTCAAGATTGACATCACACATAAAAGAATATTATTGCAAAGGATTTTCTCTAGCTGACAACTACAACACCAGTTTTACAAAATTCATGACGTGTTAAAAACAGAATAATAATAATTAAATTAAAATAATACAAAAAAAATTATAAATGCAAATTAATGAAGACAAGCTATTGCAGTCTAAAGCTATGTGCACACTTCCAATAATCATTGTTTAGAAACGAACGATCAACGATCATGTAAATATCTTTGAACGATCGTATAGTGCCGATTCTGTACATGCAGATAACGATACGATCGTTCAAAGATATTGTACACATGGTAGATGCAATCGTATGAACGATACAGGAAGTGACGTGCACCAGGGGAAGTGATATACCTAGATGCAAATAGTGTACCAATGATCGGTGTATACGAAATATATACACACTAAAATAAATATGTGTATATATGTCATTCATGAGCAGCCAGCCGTAAGACTCACACTGGAACTATACAGGAACACATAATACAGGGCCGCTCTGTACTATTAGTATGTATTCTTAGATAGAGTTTCTTTATCTATTATTATTTTTAATAATAATATTTATATTATTAAATATTATTATATTATCAATATTAATAATATAATATTATTAAAAAATAATAATTATTATTTTTAATATACTCTAATAATAAAACCCAAGCCCAACTAAACCCAAGAATGAAAATGATAATATACTGAAGCTTACTGGTCCTTAGATGTGGTGGCTGCATTAGTTTTCTTTTTTTTTTCATCTTTTGCTCTGTTATCATCTTCCTCTAGCCATTCTGGAAATAACACACCTTCCTAAGGGTGACAACCCTCGCTAACTTTTCTGTATACATGAGCACTGTCGCGCTAGGACAGGAAGTGTTTTAGAACTTTAATCCCCAAAATACTGATTACTTACCAAGAAGGTTTGTAACCAAAGCCTCCCATAACAGCTTCCGGTAGTTGTCTCTCGCTAATCATTCTGGATTCTGATGTTTACAGAATAACGCCAATCTGGCTGGGCCATTGCTTTCCCATACATGACCAGGGTATCTCAGACCTTGCCCCTTCCCCCCTAATCAGTCACCCTCTGCTTGCTAGGGCGGGTGGGAAACGTTTTCTTCCCCAAAACTGTCCCCGCTAAACCCTGTCCTTCCTACACTAGCCCTTTAATTTCTGACCAATCCCCTTCATGACCCCTCCTTAAGCCTTCCTTCTCTCCTTAACCCTTTCCCCTCTAAGCTAACCAACCACCCTGTTTGCTGACCTCAATCAGTTTGCTTCCACAGCTTCCACAGCTTCTACTGAGACCCCAGCCTTCCTTTTACCCATTATCCAGCTACCCCCACATCAAAAAGTCCGATTCCACTGGAGTCTGAAGGCTGCGACCCGGTGAAATCCCTGCAGCAAAGTAGTCCGGTGGCCACTAGGGTTACCGACTCATTACTTCTTGCAAGGGTTTTTAGTGAAGACCAGGAGTCACTTAAATACCACATCCCAGGGATTTCTGTGTCACCTGCTAGGTTGAAAAGCTTCCAAGGTTTTGATCACCACGGAAAGTAAAAGGCAAAGACGTTTTCTACCCACTGCCAAAATTATAAAATGAGAAGATGAGTTTCTCTATAATGCCTATTGCTACAATGGTGAATGAAGGTTGTTTTAAAGCACATTTGCTACTTGTTATGAAAGTATAAATTTACTTTAGTAGTATGAACACAGGTTTACTTTATGTAACAAGGGTTTTCTGTTTTATAACTTAAATCTCCAAATGATTGGTTTTTTTAAGAAGAAGAAAAAGTAGAAGTAAAAAAACAATAAGCATGATTGTGTAAATAACTTTAAGAATACATTGCAACAAAGTTTTTGTTCTAATCCTGAGGTCACTTCCTGTGCTGCTCTCATTCCGGCATTGTCAGAACAGACTGTACAAGAATCTTCCAACACAACACTGTGTGACAGTGCAACCAGGAAATTGTTTTCTGGTTCCTGGGCTACAGGAGGTTTGGCATATGATAGCACTGTGAATATAAAGCAGTCTAGTTAGCATGAAGCATGCACAGCTACAGGGATAACAGAAAGCAAATCATATTTGACTGCATCTGCATCAATGGGTATCCTCCTAAGCCGTCTTCACCAAGCAGTGATGAGTTTCTCTGGCACTAACGCTCGGATCATAATGCTGGGTCTGGATGCTGCTGGAAAGACCACCTTCCTATACAAGCTAAAACTGAATGAGGCAGTCTGCACAATTCCTACTATTGGGTTCAATGTTGAGACTGTTGAACCCATCCGTAATGTGACTTTTACTGTATGGGATGTGGGAGGTCAGGACAAGATCCGTGTCCTTTGGAAGCATTATTTTCAAAACACTGATGGCCTTATTTTTGTGGTGGATAGCGCTGACCCTGAGCGATTCAAAGAGGCTCAGTCAGAACTAGAATCCATCCTGGAAGCTGATGAGATGAAAGGAGTACCGTTTTTAGTACTGGCAAATAAGCAGGATGTTTTTGGTGCCAGAAGACCAGGTGAACTAGTGGAGGAGTTGGGCTTGAGGTGTCTAAGTGGACATCAGTGGCATGTGCAGGGATGTTGTGCCACCAGTGGTGATGGACTGGTGGAGGGCCTGGAGATCCTCACCAACTTTGTAAAGGAGTGCAAAAAAAGAAAGCTGTACTAGCCAGAAAAATATATCTTCAATCAAGCGCAAATATATCTTCAATCGTGTGCTCCGGGCACTTGTCCACCAGTTCTGCAGTTATGAATTTGTATCACCTGTTGGTGACCCCGGGCATTTTCAGTCACTGATTTGATAATTCAAGACGTTTGAATTGATTCAATCCCAGTTAATAATGGGACAAATATTACTTTTATTAGTGCTAATTACAGCCATTAAGGATAATGGAATACATTCGGACCATAGGTGGTGCTTCCTCTTCAATCCTGATGACACCCGTTTAAGTATAACATAACTTGCTAGAGTTACCCCTTTTAATGCAAACTTCAAAACTAACATCCTTAAATAAATTATAAAGACATATTGACATGAAGGATAACAACTATTTTTTGCATCTGCTTTATGTTAAAACCAGTCCCAGGCACTTTTGAGACAGCCGACAGCCCCTCCAGTGATTTTGGGGCTAAGTTTGAAACTGTGACATAAAGCATTTTAATGGACTAAAACTCACCTTTTCATAACAATTTACATTCTAAAATTATCTTTAAATTTAGGAATGTTATTGTGATATTGATACTTGATATTCTATACTTAATCATATTTACATTATGTAACTTTTCATTAAAGAAATGAAAGCAATTCATATTCCGCTGCATTAATAAAATATACTGATTATTTTTTTGTGTTGTATTTTTCCCAGTAGTATTGTAATTGAATGTT
>NC_092863.1:17397239-17398513 GCF_032062135.1 Pyxicephalus adspersus | reverse complement strand
AGTGTCTTGGGAGGAAGGGGATCCCCCATCAGAGATCTCCCCACGGCAGCCGAAGGGAGCCACAACAAGGAGGCTGAAGAGCCACATGCGGCTCCGGAGCCGCAGGTTGCAGGCCCCTGTTCTAGGGGTTCATTAAACAATTTGTGACTTTTAGGTCATTTGAATTAACACCAAAGATTGTTGGGCTATCTGTAAGGGTGACATTTTTGCATTCCTAAAATTATTGCATATTGCACATTTCAAATGCGTATTGCACATTTTTTTAAATATACAAAACATATATTTTCAGATATTTGTCATCATTATTGAAAGAATAAAGAAACAGCCTTAGTTATTTTGTGACTACAACTATCTAACAGACTTTTTGCTCTTCCACAATTAGTAGACTATGTTTTTATTGCAAAGAATCTTTATCATTTAGATTTCTTTAAAGAAAATCCCTACTGAGAAAAATTAGGGGTGTCAATGTTGACCTTTCTGCCCTGAACAGTTGCAGATCACAGTGTAGAAGGGGGTTTTGTTTTGGCTGTTCATTAAAGGGAGATTTAGTAGTATGTAGAGGAGCTAATAGTATATTACATTAGAGGAAGGGTTATAAAATGTTTTTTTTCCCATGGTAGTGATAAGAGGTGCTGTAAAAATTTGTTTAAAAAACAGTCAGAAATTTGAATCAAAATTTAAAACTGGAATTTAGATTAAAAAAAAAAGGTTTGAGGTTTTGCTTTAGTTAGCAAGCAATAGCAATGGTTTCAATAACACATTTTAGGGTAGTATGGGACCAGTCTGAATCCATTGTAATGATCTATTCACCTTTGTGTGCAGAAAAAAAGCATATTTTTTATGCCACAATGGAAGCATCCTAATGTAGCACTGCAATTAAATGCTGTTATACAGTCACAAATAGTTTGCCCCATTGTCAGTAAGTAAATTCAACACTTTTCTAATACTGTTACTGTGATGGTGCTCAAAAAACTGCTTGGCGTCAGGAACTGGTAACTGAAACAGGCCACCAATCCAGTGTTGGTTCATTTTATTAAATGCCAATTTCCCCACACCCGTGGCAGGCAGCATAGTCCATTTGGGAGTTATATTATAAATGACAAAAAACTCTGCTACTACTGATTGTGGTTTGCTTAGTGGTGGTGCAACTGGTGCTCTACTTCCTACTGTTAACCATACCTTGCTGAATTCTGGATTCAAACTCCAAATTTTGAGTCAAGGATCCACTAGTGGCTACTGGTCTATTGCGAGGCTTACTTCCACTGCCAGTCTTA
>NC_092863.1:17392717-17396423 GCF_032062135.1 Pyxicephalus adspersus | reverse complement strand
GGGTCATGGTTTTTATGAGAAATGAATCCTTTGGTGTAGTAAGGAATTTAGATTCAGCTATGCTGGTTCTGCTCCAAGGGCAGCCAGGTGCATTGGTAGGCTACATGAGGGACAAAGCGTAGCCACGTGCAATGCTACCCTAGATGTTGTTGGAAAGACAGCCAGGTATATTGGTAGGCCAGATGGGGTTGGAAAGGCATACAGGTGAAATAGTACGCCAGTGAGAAACAAGGTCAAGCCAGGTGCATTGGTAGCTAAGATATGGCTTGAAAGGCAGCCAGGTGCATTGGTAACACAAATGTTTTTTAAAAGGCAGCCAGGTGCATTGGTAAGCTAGATAAAGAACAAAAAGCAGGCAGGTGCATTGGTGGCCAGGATGTGTTTGGAAAGGCAATCAGGGGCATTGTTAACTCACATGTGGTTGGAAAGGCAGCCAAGTGCATTGGTAGGTCAGATGAGTAGCAAAAGCAGCCAGGTGCATTGGTAGACTATATGGGAAACAAAGAGCAGTCAGTTGCATTGGTAGCCCAGATGTAGTCCTAGACTGTAAGCTTTTTTGGGCAGGGTGCTCCCCTCATCCTGTGTCACTGTCTGTACCTGGCTGTCATTTGCTACCCCTATTTAATGTACATTGCTGTGTAACATGTTGGCGCCATATAAATCCTCCTTAATAATAATAATGTAGTTAGAAAGACAATGCATTGGTAAACCAGATGAGGGACACAGAGCAGACAGGTGAATTGTTAGCTCATATGAGCTTGGAAAGACAACCAGATGCCCTGGTAGCCCACATGGGATTGTAAAGGCAGCCAGGTCCATGTAGGCTATATGGGAATCAAAGAGCAGCCAGGTGCATTGGTAAGCTAGATGAGGAACAAAGAGCAGCCAGGTGCATTGGTAGGCTAGATGAGGAACAGAGAGCAGCCAGGTGCAATGTTAGCCGGCATGTGGTCGGAAAGGCAGCTTCGTGCATTGGTATGCCAGGGGTCAGTGTAATGAGGATCTGTAGGTGGGGGCTTAATTGATATTCAGAAGCCCCCTTTATTAAGTGGGTCACTCTTATTCCTGTGTTATGGTTTGTATCACCACACAGTGTCTCCTCTTCGATCTACCTCCTTCGTGATTCCCAATGATTCCTGGACTACAAACTGTCATTGAAGATGACACTGACAGGCACTGCAGGCTTGCAGCACTGCAGACCGGGCCTATGCTCTTTAGGGATAAGCGAGCCAGATTTGAAAATTCGATCTTGCAGCGAATTAGGCCTTTCTCGCTTACCAAACATGTAAGCGAGAATGGCCTTCTGAATTCGGCCATCAAATTCAAATTTTTCAGGACCTGCAAGAGCAATCAGGGGAGCGTAAATGACAGCTCCATTCCCCTGATTGCTCTTTCAGCCCTACCAGAACTGTAATATGTGTTCTTGGATAGAGATTCTCTATCCAAGAACACAGGAGACCTGCGGCTGTGCTCATGAATGAATGCAGCTGTGGGAATCATCCTGTGTCACTATCATCACTTGTGGCTCATATTCCCAAAAGCCACATCTTTGCTCTCCCCATAATAAAATTGAAGAATGTAGACTTTCTCAGAACCCTGTTCTGGAGACCTTACACGAATTTCACCAAAAGCTTTATGCGGCTCTGCCTTTACTGTCTGAAGCCAGGTTGAAGTCTTTCTTTTCCAGGGTCCCCCTTCCCAAATTGAGGGAATCTCAATTCTTGAGAACAGTAAATGGTATAGAAGCAAACCGAGCACTAGGTCCAGATTGGCTATCCAATGCTTATTATAAAGCCTACAGTGATCTATTGGCCCCCTATTTGGCATCTTATTTCAAATACTTGAGAAAGGGTAATAAGGTCCCTGTTGAGGATAACAAAGTGACTAATAATGTAATTCCTAAACCAATTAAAGATCACCTCTGAGGATTCCAAATATAGACCTATCTTCTTAATCAATTGCGACCTAAAGATTATGACGAGAACAATAGACCCCATCTCAGTTATCAAAGGGAACTGTGATGGGGGTCAAGATAGGGAATCCATGCTCCTATCGCTCGATTTACATAAGGCATTTTGATTTTGGAAATACTTGAATGTACGTACTTGGAACAATGGGCCTTGGCCCTGCATTTCCCAGAATAAAATCTTCTCTTCATTTAAAGCCCTCAGTGCACATAGCTATCAAGGCACATTACATCTATCCTGTTTAAGGTTCTTTTGTGGATTCCCACAGCTAAAGGGCAATCCTTTGCCCATTCCTCTCCTATGTTTTGGCTGTGTAGGATGGACAAAAAAAGTATTTTGCTACTTCCAAATAAAATAGTTTTTTCAAAGTAAAATCAAAGGGCTTACTCCCCTATTTCAGAGCATGGCGTTTGAGAAATCATGCCGCTCCATTAAGGAGGCAAGAGGGAAAATAACTGCTGTATATGACTCGCTGTTCTCACCCCACAAAAAACTTTTTAATATGACCTAATGGGGGGTAGATCTGGGAGTGGAGTGTGAAGTTCAGGAGTGGTAGGAGGTAGTGGGCTCATTATCTAAAATATTTCTCAATATCTCGCTCATTGAAGCCATATACAAAATAATGATGCGCTAGTATATGGTACTGATTCGGATACACAAACTACACCCAAATATTTCTCTCCTATGCTATGGAGGTTGTAGCCAGATGGGCACTGTGCTCCATGCTTGGTGTCACTGTCCACAAGTTCAAAAGTTTTGGATTCCTATTTATAATCTTATATTTTCAGTCACACAAATCAATTTCCCAAAGCAAGTGGAGAGTGCTTTATTTTCTAAATTTGATGATTCTGTACCTAAACTGAGCTCCAGACTAATTTCCTATATATTCTTAGTGGCTCAAATTACCATTGCTTGTTACTGGAAAGCAACCAATATACCTCTTGGCTTTACTAAACATAAACCTTATTGGATAATGACAAATGAGAAGGTGACCTGTACTTTCTAGAATAATATGAACAAATATTAAAAGACATGGGACCCATACTTGCATGTCATTCTGTGTAAGTTCTATTAGAGGAATCCTTTTCTCTCCCCCATTCTAACCTTCCTCTTTTCTGCCTTTTGAAAGTCCCTTTTAAAGAGTTTTACTGCTTTTGTGACCCCGTGTTTTAGAATTTGCTACTATATTACTGACAAAAAGTTATTGTGACTTCTGTTTGATGTATATTTTGTTGTATTGTTACATATAGCGAGACCATGATACTGATGTTATTGCACCCCCCCCCCTCCCCTCACTGGTTTTATTCCCCCTTAAATTTTGTTCTTTTAAAAATCAATACAAATCTTTGAAATAAAAGGACTGAAATCAACAGCTGGCTGAACTGCTCAAATCACACAAAACTAAAATTATCAATTACAAAAAGAATAAAAAAAGCACAGTTATTCGAAAAAAATATAGTTAAGGTGTTGACAGCTATTATTAAAGTTTTTGTGCATTGATAATGGTCCTAAAAGGATATTTTGGTGTACAGATCTGTGCACGCAGGCAGGACACATAAGAAAATATGCAACACAATGCAACTCAAAGAATGCAAGCATAGTTTAATAAAGTAGATGTAAAACAATATATAGATCAAAATGGCACCAAAAAGTGGGGTTGTTCATTTCTACCACAACCAAAATCAGTTAAAAACATGGGTTTATTAACCTCCCGACCGTTAAGCCTGACCTTGGTACGG
>NC_092863.1:17231427-17391829 GCF_032062135.1 Pyxicephalus adspersus | reverse complement strand
TATATATATATATATATATATATATATATATATTTATATACAAAAATGGCCATCAAAAATCGCTCCCAGCCCCCCAGGTACAGGTTGGGATATGATTCCACACATTTAGTGCCCATTGCTATCCTCTGTATCTGGAGGTATAGCTGGTCATGAAAGTAAACACATTGGGCCTGATTTATTAAAGTTATTCAAGACTGGAGATGATACACTTTTATCAGTGAAGTTGGGTGATCCAGCAAACCTGGAATGGATTTCCTAAAAGTAATTTGCTATTTGTTAGCAAATATTTTCAATCCTGGGCCAGATCCATTCCTGATTTGCTATATCACCCAGCTTCATTGATAAAAGTGTATCCCCTTCAGTCTACATTGTGTGTAAGAATGAATTCAAGTTATCTGAGGACAAATTCAGTGTACCGGAAAGTGGATTTGGATTGGGTGTAAAGAAATGATTTTACCACTGCTATACCGTTTGTGAGGAATACTGCTATATAATTGTACAGCCCAGGTCAGTATTCCCCAGACACCAGTCCCCCAATCTATAGCTGCAGTCTTTGCCTATAGCAGCCCCCTGGATAGTCAGGAACAGGCACAGGTCAGTAACAGAGAAATACTCAAAAATCACTCCAACAGCCCAGCAGACACATCTGACAGGAAGCAGAGAGGCTATAAAGCCCCAGCAGCCAATGACAGCATGGGATTACACAGGAACCACTCAGCTGATCAACTGCACACACCTCCAATTATCCTCAGCTCTGCGGCCTAGTGCCAAGGGGAAACCTCAGCTACAGGGATGCTACAGGGACACTGATCCTGAAATTCCAGTGCTACCGCAAGGGCAGCCGCCAGAGGGAATAGGCTGTGCGCGTCCTCCTGTGGTGGGTCATGGCCTGGGATCGTAAGCCCAGAGAGTGCCTCCTAACAATGTTTTAACATTAATCATAACCAATAAGGTATGTGGTGAAACACTAATGCCTTCAAGAATTTTAAGCATTTGAATAGAATCCATCAGTGTATGAAGGTAAAGTGAGAACATGTGAACTTGTGAATAATCATCAACTAACTTAATTGCATTAGGATGTCGTGAGGGACTTTTATTTGTCTTTGTGAATTTTTGGGAGAGCATAAAACTAGGTGTAATTGCGCGAATAGGGTAAAGCTGTATATTCATCAATATGACCCATCTTTAAATCAATAGAAATTTTGAAAAAAAACTGACATATCGTGAGGTACAATAGTTTTATACTGTTTTTATAGATAGATGTTAAAAGATGCTGCTGGTGTGTTATTCATCTGATTTACTGTTGCTGACTTCGCCTGTTTCTGACCCTGGGAGTTTATGCTGCCTGGACTGACCTTTTGCCTGTGACCCCGACTCTGCTTGTGTTTTGCTCCTGTGTACCTCATTTGATGGACGGATTACCTGTGTATGACCCATTGCTCTGTATTCTGGACTTGACTCTGTTGGAATCTTGGTACTGCTTTATCTGTGGGCTGCTAATCCTTTGCCAGCCCTTGTCCAAACACCGTCCCTTGCACACTTGCGCAAGTCCTGGGAAATGCAACCTGTCTCCTGACAAAGTTTCTGTTCATAATTAAGATTACATTTCTTAACATTATGCAGGTACAGTAGTTCAGTTTCTGTCATGACATGCATGGTAAACATTTCTATGTATTTGTTAGTGTGAAGTGAGACCATTTGAGGTTTGTTTTTGTATTTAGGAGGAAAGTTAGAAATGTCTTTGGGGGGCTTGGCCGTGTGATGGAGGACTGAGGACTTTTCCTTCTGAGCTCCCCGTGGCTGGCGGCTAGATCGTAGACAGGCACAGGTGCAGACACACAATTTACCTCCATCCTGATGACCTGACCTAAGACTCCAAATCTGGTCAGTAGACAGAGAAAACCTGCATTGCTAAGATTCTCCCCGAGTGGCCAATACTGATTCCCCGGGGCTGCCGCGATCCAAGATGTCAGTGCCATGTGCACAATCAGTAAGCAGGCAGCATGTTTCAGTGATACACAGGAGACCCCTGCCAGCCCAGCATCACCCTCTCTTTCAGTACTGGTCACCACTCCAGAGGGTTCCCCTGACAGGGGCAGCACTATTCATAATTAAATAGCATCTCTGCGGAGCATCAGTACGCTGGTATTGAGAAGGCGGGATACAATCACACAGCCATGTCATGTGGAGAGTATTGTGGACTATGTTTCAGGGGCCTCAAGTGCAGAGGCTCTTCTTCTGCAGCAGCAGCAACCAGCAGAGCCGTGACAGGAGCAAAGACAGGAGTTAGCGTGGCTAATGTGCCTGTACCTCCCGATGACTCTACCTTGTTGTTTGACGAACAGGCTGAGGATCTTCTACCTCTACTTAAATGACAAACAAAAAAATAGGCATCCCCTCTAGTTTCTTGATACCATATCCCATAATTATTCTAAGAACAAAAATTCAAAAAATAGGAAGGAAGGAGGGAAATTAAAGGCATACTTTATTTTACTGACTGATGCTTTACAGCAAAAATGATTTACATACATATTTTGTACTAAAAACAACTTTATTAAAATATTATTTAAAAGACTTTTTTTCACAGACTTATGCTTGTGTTATCCTGATTACATTGACATATCAGATATTTCCCCTACGGGTTTCGTGACTTTGGTCACTTCCACAGGAGGAACATAAAGTCTGTTCTACGAATACGATAATACGCAATTATTAATAACACAATCAATCAATTATAATCATAAAAAACATTTATCCAATATTAACTTTTCTACACGACATTTGGCAAAGACATATAAGGGTAGATTCCCATTGGAATGTCAAACCTACGTCACTTTGAGTAAGCATCTAAGAGAAGTTTGCCATCAGGCCCCAGCGAGATTTGAACTCGCGTCCCCTGGTTTACAAGACCAGTGCTCTAACCCCTGAGCTATGGAGCCCTAGATGTCGTCTAAAAATACACAGACATTAGGACCCCTATCATTCTATCCTAATACACAGACATTAGGACCCCTATCATTCTATCCTAATACACAGACATTAGGACCCCTATCATTCTTTCCTAATACACAGACATTAGGACCCCCTCCTATTCTCTCCTAATACACATGCATTAGGACCCCCTCTTATTCTCTCCTAATACACAGAGATCAGGACCTCTCTCATAATACACAGGAATTAGGACCCCTTTCATTCTCTCCTAATATTATTATTACGCACTATTTATATAGTGCCATGATATTAAGCAGCACTGTACAGAGTCCATAGTTGTGTCACTAACTGTCCCTCAAAGGAGCTCACAGTCTAATGTCCCTATCATAGTCACATCGTCACAAGGTGAATTTATGAGGGAAGCCAATTAACTTTATTGCATGTTTTTGGGGTGTGGGGGGAAACCAGAGTACCCGGGGGAAACCCACGCAGACACATTAGGTTGAAATGCAAGGGCACTTTTCATTCAACATCTTCTAAATGGACGTGATAGATAATGGGAGTAGCTGGAAAGAAGGCTCTAAAAGCTGTCAGAAGTGGGATTTGGACCCACGCCTCCAGGGCAGACTGCGACCTTAAAGCAGCGCCTAAGACCGCTCGGCCATCCTGCCCTTTATGTGTACTGTTTGCGTCAAGGTCAGATAAACAGGTATGGTAATGTGGTATGATTCTGTCATTCACATTTACCAAGCCAAATAATAAAAAATATAGGGTATTCATTAAGAATAATAAAAAAAAAGATATTCTGACATTTCAACTTGTAATCTATCTTTTTCCTTGCAATAGGAAGTAGGAAAGTGAGGCCTGTAATGAGCGAGGAAGGAGCATAGGGGAAGGCCGTCATGAAGGGGCAGTCAGGGGGAGATAGCATTGGGTTATGGATGGGAGGGACCGAGAGGGAAGGGAGGGGGGAAGAAGGTTTAAGGAGGGGCAAGAGTAGTTAAAATGTACAAGAGGAAGAGGGACCCCCCTTTTCAGAGCAAGAGAGCATTTAGGAAAAGTTTTCCCACCCTCCCTTCCTTTTAGAGCTTATGTGGTTGGCAGTTTAGGTTTTTGATTGCCGGTTTGGCTAATAGGGTAGGTGGTAGAGGTCCTCGGTGGGAATGTGCTGGTGGCAATATTTTGGTTAGGTTTCCATCTTTGGTATGGAATCCCTGGTTTGGGTTAATAGTCTGGAAAAGTGTTGTGGGCAGGGTCTGCAGAAGAAAAGGATATATTCGTTCCCAAGCTAGAAGTATGGGCGGCTGGGAGCAACTGTCTTTAAGGTGCAGACCCCAAAAAGGTGTAAGGTGGTGGCTTTCGAGGACCTGCAACCAGTATGAAAGTTGGGAAAGCAATATGGTTAGGATGTGTTATTGTTTATCTGTACTTATTCTTTAATTATGGTGTTATTAAGTTATATATTGGTTATTCTATGTATGTGTTTATTTATACTGTTATTGTTATTGTTTATATTCTTATTTATATTTTATTTGATATTAAGTTAATTTAGGTTATAATTCTGTTAATAAATGGCCTACGGGCAATTTAAGCAATGCTTGGAGTGGTAATTCCACTTGGAGTGGCAAGTTTGTAAGGTGAACCTGCACGGCTATGGCTTGCCACAGTCAAGTCCATTGCACAATTATCAAACACTGTGAAATCTTATACCTCCTGCAGGGGTCACTAGCTGTTCACTGAGCAGTGGCTGATTCATTTCTAGCATACAGTACCAGTGTCACTTAACGGAAACAGCAGTGTAGGACCACTTGAATCTCTATTCTCTTTAGGTAAGTATCAACTTGCACCAATGACTTTATTAGCTGTTGACCACCTATATGCATCATATATGCTTTTGACTATCCCCAGGTTTGGCATTTTCAGCACATTCAGCATAAATTTATAGAAGTTTGCCATTATAAAGTGCAGCAGCACGCCAGGAAGATTCTGTGGTCTGACCCAGAACAAGGTCTACCCCAGATTCAGGGAAATAAATCTTGATGGGGATGAATCCAGTTGGCCTGATTGTTGGATTATCAACCCCAGTTGAAGCTCAATAATCCAGGGCTGTATTTAAATCTCCAGTCTGCTTTGGGAAAAGCTCTGTCCTGGGACCAATTCAGTGACAGAAGTCAACTGCAAACATCAATGGACTTCAGGTTGCAGGTTGTGGGGCAAGATTGTATAATGTACAATGTACAATAATGCAAGTTATTCTATAGTGGACTACTAGAACACTGAGATTAAGTTTTAGAGATGCTATGGATGATCAAGAAGCACAATTTCCCATGCTGGGCATACACTAATAAATCCATGCTTTTTGCAGGGCTGACAGTTTTGCCATTTCAGGTTCCCAGTATGGTCAGATTCATGGTTCTCACTTGTGCAAAGCAGGCTTAAATAATCAGTGATTAGCCTGCATATGCTACTGCAGCCAGAAGATTGCAGTTAGACTTTAATATTGTAATCGCCAGATGTAATTACAGTATAATTTTTTCACATTTGTCAACTTTTCTTGACAATTTTCTTGTCAATTGTCCAGAACAAATTAGCAGGTCAGTTTTGTTTTAAAAAGGGTAAAAAAGGCTTTATATATCCTTTAAATATATAAAGGATTAGTCTTAAACTTACTATTAAATTAAATGATGCATCCGAATGTTCCCATTTTCTGGGAAATTTCGAACAATTAAGATTATTTTAAATGCAACTAGTGAAAATACTTAAATTTGTCTTGACATTAGCTTGCCGTAATCCACTACACAAAAGACTGTAAGAGGGCAGACTGATTCTACTAGCAGACAATAATGCAATATTGGGTACTACTGTTCATGGGCATTGCTAGGGTTGCAGTTTTCTTGAAAACCTTAGTGATAAACTCCCCTATCCATTGAGCACTCAATTTTGAAGAAATTCTATATATGGTTAGGTCCTCTCCAAGCAGATCCAAGTCTTCATTTAACACAGCATTACATTTCATAGCCAGCTAATCTCTTTCCTTCACTCCCACCACTTCTTATGGAGAGCCACAACAATACATCTTTGATTTGCTTACTTGCAAGGCAGCGTTTTAAAGGATCCATTAACAACTATCAGGCATACAATTAGGAGGGGGCAAAGAGGTGATGTGGCACCTATACTGCCCCATGTTGTCTAGCATTTAAGAATGATGCTTTGGCAGAACAAACAAGATAAATTGCAGGTCCTCTGTATAAGCCTAGAACAATTAGGTTATATTATCGTAATACTAGATGTGATCCTGACAGTCAGGGAAAAAGATTGCGGATCTGGCCATGGTGAAGCACAAAACTCAGATCTTCAGGGGGGTAAAACAGTTTATTTATATATATATATATATATATATATATATATATATATATATATACACACTTCAAGTGCTTGCCCAGAGTTCAACTTTAAAATAAAAAAAATATAAAAAACACACGTGCTACCCTTTATTTACAAAATGAATGTTCCTTATACCCAAAATGTAAAAGGATAACTCTTACTAAGATTTTTTCATGATCCATATTCTGTAAGTTAAATGACAAGCTGCTGGCTCTGCTGCCTGCCTGGCACTGTTCTTTAATCCAGAACCATTTGCCTGCCAAAACCACATCCTTTAAGCAGTCACTGGGTTTTGTCTGCCAATTTCAGCTAATCCAGAGGCTGTGCTCTCCAAAACTACGTCCTCTAAAATAACAAGACATTGTCACTGACTCTTTTCTGTCAATCTCTGATAATCCTCACTAAAGCAACTGCCAGGACCTTTTTTTTCTAATAACACAACATTTCTCATCTGCCAATCCTAAAATCCAGAACATGGTACCCGCTAGTTATTTTACCTTTTAAAAAGTGAACCCTTTGCAGCTTCTCAACCATCTTTTCCAGAGTGTGAAGTTAAGATATTGAGGCTGCTAGAGGTCATAAAGGAATTGCATGAACACCAACAATGTATAAATAAATTGGTAATGGTAGACTGCTATTCCCCTAAATGTGCGTAATACAAATATATATGTGCTACCCAGAGGCCGGCCAGAGTTTTTAAGCCAGGTCAATGGACACAAATCATGGGAATCTCACTCTAGCCAAATCAATGGACACCACATTACAGTCGTCCTTGGCCAACGGGCCAGCAATATAAGCAGATTCAGCAGAACCAGGGGTAGCACTACCACTCTTCACTTGCATATGATTATATTTGATACATTATCCTTTATACTCATTTCTGATGCTTTTGAACTTTTTTGTGAAATGGTGGATTGTGTTTTTTTTGTCGGTGGGGTTATTTTACATTTTTTTAAAAATGTTTTGTGCCAATTTGTGTGCGAGAGGAGAAGGGTTGCACCGAGTCAGCATTTTTATATGTCAACAATTTTTCAAGCATGTCTAAATTATTTTATTGCTGTTCTTCCTTCTTGTATAGGAATTGTCTTTTCATGATACAGTATATATCATGAAGTTCAACATAACTCATTTTTACCTTTTTGCTGCATATCCAGTGGTGTCAGTATTTTTTTGTATTTAATGTATTTGTAATAAAAACTTTGCAGAGGTTTCAACCTCTTCTTCTTGTACTGTTCAAAAGAGATTATTGTATTCTGTTGCTTTCTGCAATAGATTTCAGCTCACCATTTTTGTAGTATTTCTGTAATATATTGCAGATTACCACTCCCTAAATGTGTTATTTTTACTTGGTGATTCTGCCAGCAATGCACTTCCAGTCCTAGGGTGACAATCTTTAATTTCTCTTCTGGATCAGGACAACAGAAACAAGATAGGGCCTCACTACTTTCCTGTTCTCAAAAAGAATAATATAGGGTGTGGTTCTGTAGTTCACAGTTATAACTGATAACAGTCAGCACAGGCAAAAAGATCAGAAAGTTGTTAGTAGTGTTGGTCGAATATCTCACTATTTGATTCGACAGCTATTCGATCGAATAGTGAGAAATTCTCCGGGTGATCAAATGGCGAATTCGAACACCATTGAAGTCAATAGTATGAGAATTCTGTTTTTTTTAAGGGTCTTTTAAGGGCAACCAGATAGCTCTTGCAGCCCTTTACTAGTTGTATGTGTTGTTGGATAGTGTTTCTCTATCCAACAACACATAGTACAGCTCTGCAGCAGCAATTTCTGTTGCAGAGCTGTACTATGTATTCTTGGATAGGGTTTCTCTATCTAAGAATACAGGACACTACAGGTGATGAATGGGGACAAGTCCCGATTCATAACCTGTAGTGCCCAGACATCGTACTGGAACTGCAGAGGTCTGTAGTTCAGTTTCCCACGTGATGTCACAATGGAACTGAACTGCAGATTACCTCTGCAGTTCCACTACGATCTCCGGGCACTATAAGTGATGAATGGGGACGATAGTGCCTGGAGATCCTGCAATGACAGGAGGATTCCCACAGCTGCACAGCCGCAGGAATCATAATGTCATTGTGGGAAAACCTGTAAAAAATAAAAAAAGTTAGTTAAAAAAACACAAACTCTCAATAAATTAGTTTAAAATTATTTATTTTTTTAACTCATTTTTAATTTTTTTTCCCCAAAACTATTACCAAAACTTTAGAAAATTGTTGAGAAAAAAAAAATTGGAAATTTTCTCTCTTCATACAGCAATCTGCGAGTTTTGGGGGAACATACACCTTTTGGGTCTGGCAATTTGCCCCTGTGTGTATAAAATTTAAATAGCAGAGTCATAGTGACTGGCATCTGACAGTTTATGTAGCTACAGAATAACATTACTAACCACCACCATAATAAGCAATGTATGTTTGTTAAGTCAAGAATGCTGTATTTTTCTCTAAACCACAAACAGCAGTTCCCCAGACCTCTGTATTCTAAGAAAATGTCTGGCAATCCAGAATATAATACTGGCCAAATTTATTCTGTCACAGTTTCTCTACATGACAAAAACTTTAGGCCAGTTTATTTATTATAGTAACCCAGCACTAGGTAAAAAGCCCAGAAAAGCATTAAAAACATTTAAATTCTAATAGTCAACCCCAAGATGATCCAACACTAAAGGTTATTTAGGTGCATTTTATTATGTGTGTGCATTGTCCCCCAATTGTACTTATGCGTTGTCATACCCCAGCTGGTATGACAAGTGGACTTTCCAACACACAAGATGGATATGCATATTCCACTGTTGTCACTGTTAGAAATTTGGTCCTGAGTTGCTCAGGCACAGGCATCAGGTATAGGCAAATCATGAATTTGATGGTGGCTCAGGGTTAGCACTAGGACCCAGGTTCAAATCTTGGCTAGGGCATTATCTGCCTGAAGCTTGCAGGTTCTCCCTGTGTTTGCATGGGTTTCCTCCACGTATTCTGATTTCCTCCTACATTCCAAAAACATGCAGTTAGGTTAATTGGCTTCCTCCAAAAATTGACCTTAGACTTTGACCTATAGACATTGTGAAAAGTGTGCCCTCCTGTCCATGGAGACTCTATTCTTTGATTAATTCTTCAGATTTAGGTAGAATCCAATTTTGTCCAAATCGACCAATAATAACTGTTGGAGCTTGGATTTTGGTTATGTGTGCGAAGCAAGATCTATGGTCTTTCAGTGCAGATGCTGTTGGCAAAAAACATGGTAAGTTAAAAATTTACTTTTACCACAAAAGTATTATTTTAGGTATAGATGGAGCTTGATTAGCTGACAAAGCCTCTAGTTTGTATTGGTCTTTTGTTTGTCCTGCTAAAATTCTCAGTTATGCTCCTTTCCACCTTAGTGTTTTGGCTGTTGCCAACTTTTTTGTGTTCCCGCTCCTCCTATTGCCTTCAGCATAATATAATAGATAAAAAAATCAAACAGAGATAAGGATCCCCGCATTATAGCCATAGTAGGTATGCAAACTTAGCAATGGATAGCTATTGAGCACTCAGTGCATGTAAAAAAAAGGACTAAACTTATAATGGTTAATAGCAAAATTGGGTAAGTGATAATTTTACTTCTTGTAGGTGCCATAAACCATGGTTGTGACCTTAGCAGTGGTCATAGTATACCAGATAGGGTGGGGTGTTGGAAAACCCCTTCAAAGGACCTTTGTCATATGTGATGTTAGGTTAAATGTTATTTTGCAATGGCTCAATAGTGCACATGATAATAATGTATACTGAAAGAGTTAAGCAAAAATTTTTGCACGGTTAGAATGAACATGCTCTACAGCATCTGTCAGTGTTGGCTCTGTAACCTTTGTTATCCAACCATTGGGACAGCCTATAGCAGAAAACTTCTTGGAGGGAAAAGCTGTTGAAACCTGTGTCTAGGGTATTGGCGTCCCAGACTGGAACAGACTTTCCTTTCCCTAGCCAGAGAGTGCAATTTTTCCTAGGGAAAAGCATCATGTCTCTAGGGCAGCTGGAAGATTTAAAAAAAAGCTCCAAAATCTTTTACTTTTTATTGTAGTCTGTGTTGCTATTACAACAGATTTACTTCCATGGCTGTATGGTTTTAATTTTTTTGTATTGTTAGGAACCTGTCTTACAGTCTCCACCTCTGTGGAATTAAATTGCTCCGATCTAAGAGAAAAGATTGCTTGACAGTATCAATTTAAAGCCCCGTATTCCTTATATATTAAAAACAACACCTTTTTCAAAGTTGAGACATGTTCCCACAGGTGCCCTTGCAATTTTTGTGCCAATAATATGTTTAGGGCATTTAATTTACCTTAAAAAGTTGCCATTAATACAAATAAAATTGGTGTAAATACACCATACCTACTCACAAATAAGAACTGCTTTTGCACTACTATCTCTATTACTACTATATATCAAGCAAATCGTCTTCTATTGCTTACACAATAAACTGAATTCTCCCTCTCAATAGTATCCAAACAAAGGTCAGATAGTTAACATTTTCCTTATGTTATTCCAGGTTGGCTCAATAAGAATGAGAGAAGCATGTCACAATGCTGGGCAAGGAGTAAGTGCAAATGTAAGTAGGAAGCATGTCTCTTGCATCCCAATGCCCTAGAAGTGAGCAGTGTACAGGTCTAGGTGAACACAGAAGACATCCCAGCATCTGCTTGGTAACACAAACTGTCTGAAAATGTATTTCCTGAAATTACCATGATACTATTACACTATAAGCAATACTCCACCCACAACTATTGCATTTTTTAGGAAACACTGGAGAGATTAACTACCTTATAGTTTTATTTTTTTTAATTTCTTGAGATCTCTTTGCTCAAATTTCTGTGTATGTACACCCTCCATGGTAATTAAGAATGGGCCATGCTGTCCTTGTTGGAATTTTATTTTGTTTTATGCAGAATGTAACAGGAGGAGACAGAACATTTGTTGGTGGGTGGGAAAACCCAAACTTCCAAGGTGGACAAAGCATAGTTGGAAATTAAAGCAGGGAAATTTTGCTCTCGGAGTGTCCTTGACATTCAAGAAGCCATGGTCTGATGCAGAAAGCTTAATACAAAAAATACTTTTGGGTAAACTTAACTTTAAGAAGATTGTGCAGCAAAAGTTACCTTAAATACATTTAAAGTTTCTTATGATTCATTATGTTTTCCACACATAAGGGGGTATTTAGTGTACAATAGAAGTAGAAAATAGTGCAAGTAGAATTTATTTGTTTTAGCAAATGGTATAGCCTTCCAATGAGTTCCCATGGTCACTGGGCTGATAAGTACAGCCCAGTGACCGTGGGAACTTGCAGTCACAGCTTATTGGAGACATGCGAGTGCTTCCAATCAGCTGTGACTCCAGATGAACTCCCAATATAGTTTCTCCATTGAGAGTTCATCTGAGTTCAGTTCCCACAGTCACCAGGCTGATAAGTACAGCCTAGGTATTGTGAGAACCTAGTTATTGTGGTCACAGCTGATTGAAGGCAGGAGAGTGCTTTCAATAAGCTGTGACTCCAGATGGACTTTCAATGGAGTTTCTCCATCAAGTGAATATTGATAAGTACAGCCCGGTGACCATTGGAAACACAGGCTTCCAATCAGCTGTGTGGGGAAAAACGATGTAGCCCGTTGGAGCAGAAATCTATCTTCTGAAGGGACTTAGCATTGTTCAGTAGGATTGTTTCTGCTGGGGTCTGCTGCACCCATCCGTACAGGCTACATGGTACCTTACAGCTCATACATAAAATTTGCAGACTCCCTCTGGTTGCACAAGACTGGCTAGCTTAATCTGTCTCTGGCTATAAACAGTATCGTGGAGTAGCCTATGCTTAGACTTAGTCTAAGGTTGTACCCTCAGAGCATGACCTTGTAAGGTCTTACTGACTACTGGGACCAATTGCCGGCTTTGCCCACAGGTTCTGACTTGAAGGCCTTGATTACCAAACTGGAACCTCTCATGTGGTCAGCCTCAAAAAACATTAGGCAAGTAGTGGGAAGGTGGCCTAATAACCTACTTATGGCCTCACCTAAGGATACACCAACTGGAAAGATACATACCTTTTCATCATTGACCACTGGCTCTTGTGTGATCCTCTATAGGCCGACAAACACAAAATCTCTTTTGTTTTAGTAGTTCTCCTGAAGGTTCTGGTATGACTAGGGGAACCTTTTGGAATTGCGCACTTTCCTACCCAAATAATGGGAAATGTCTTAATCTGTTGCAATGAACTGAGTAGCCTCTTTTGGCACTTTCACAGCACATGTGCTACAGGGTCTATTCTGTGTGTTTGCAGATGTGTTTGTGGAATTTGTGTTTTTCTCTCCTTGTATTCTCCCTATTCCCCCCTTTTTACTTGCTTTCATCCCCTCCCCTTACCTGCCTGCCCCTACCCTTTCCTTCCTCAATGAAAATAGTATATCTGGTGTCTGTGCCATTGTCCGTACAGAAAAGTAGATTTGGGGACGTAGTCCATTTGAAGGAACAGAGGTGCATGTAGTAGGTGGATGTGTAGAAGTGGCCCTGTGCTTATGTTCTTGCAGCTTTGCTGCCTCCTTGGGGCCCTATTACCCAAATAATAATATCCACTGTTATTTTCAGTACCCAAAGACTTCAACAAAAAAAAAAACAAAAGCGGTAAAGTGGGTCCTAATGCTGTTTCTTTTTCCTCCTAGTACAGGGGAATATGTGGAACCACATCTGCATTAATAAATGTTTCTATGTATTCACCCCTCTGTCATGTTTGTATGTCATCCATTTTCTTGCTCTTAAATAAAGAATGTTACAAAAATGTATGTTGTTAGTTTACAACATTAGTGATTCGCTAACTGTATTTTTCTGTACTTGCAAGAAAAAATTAAATTACCTATTAAGGTTATGGTGACAGTTGTTTAAAAGGTGATTTCGTTCTGATTTTGAAGAAATTTCCTTTTTTCCTGTTGTTGATCTGGGAATTAGAAGACAATTGTACACACTGTTAGAGACAAAAAAATTGATAGTGGTCCTAAACATTCCCTACAAAAAAAATAAAAAACTTGACTTTACTCTTATTTTTTAGACTGTCTGGCTTCATGAACCGCCAATAAATTCCTAAAAAGCAATAGATTTTTAAAGAAGGCTGATTAGATGTGCTATGCCCCCATAGCCCTTGAACTCCTTGGCTACTCATTTCAAACAGGTGTCGGAGGGGTTCCGAGCAAACCACTTCTCCTAATTTGCAGTGGGAGGCCACTCTGTGAAAAAGGAAATCCTCTTGAACATGAACCAAAAGTAGCTCAGGGCTAAAGATCACTGACCCACTTAAGCGTCACTTCAAAATTCTTCAGCTGTTCAAATTAAAAATAACAAAAGGATAAAGTAAAAGAAAAGCTGGTCTTGTCTCACATTCAGAGGTATTACTACAAACAATGGGGCCCACCATGAAAACTATAATAGGCCCCCTTAACATTTCTTTTTTCTTGCCCCATGTACTTACTCCTTCAGCCTGAAGGCCTGCTGATATTCACCTTATCTCAGCTCCCAAGACTTTTCATGTGATGTCAAAAAACATGAATTTGGAAGAACCACTGATTTGACTGACACTGGAAGGCTGTCCTGAAAATAAGGACACTACGGAAGGTAAAATACTGCTAATCTACTGTGCTACTCCACATGGAGGGAGCAGCAACTACCAGGGTATCTGGAGGGGGGATCCCGTTGTAGAGATGGAAGGTAGGAAGTCGATGTCCCCTGGTTAAGCGCTCCATTTGGTCACCGGATTATTCTGCAGGTAGCTACACCTGTGCTCACAATGTCTTCTCCCATAGAACAGAAACATGCTTCCCCTTTCATACACATCAATACACACCTTAAGTGCATTAGCAGCTACTGCTCCATCTAATGTATTGCAGAGAAAATGTTGCATTCTGTTTTCATTGATATTTTTAGTGCATTGAAAGCCTGTTCAATAAAAAGGGCTGCCTTATTACAACTCATGTCAATATGTGAAAAAATGTGTGTTACCGCAACATATCGCAGTGCCATGACACAGGTGGCTCGGAGGTTCGCCATTTCTTTAGCCACCTTACCTAGTACCCCCAAGCATCCCCTTCTTCCTAAACCCCACCCCCAATTACAACAGACACCAACATTTTGTTGAAATGGCCATTTCGGCAGTTTTACTGAACTAAAATTTTATTAACATTTAAAGAGGCCAAAACCAACCCTGCAGCCATCCAATCACAATTTCCAAATTATTTTACAGATTTCTTCTTTATTACCCATCAACAGACCCTCACACCAAAAAACGCTCCATCACCATCATCTCACAAATGCTGCCCCCCTCACCCCAGGGACCCCCAGCCATTTGACGCCCCTAAACGAAAAACAGGGCAGACGGAAGAGAAGTTTTCTCACCCCCAAAAAAATTATTTAATACTTTTTGCTAACTCGCCCCTTGAATGGCCCTTTTAATTACCTGCCTCTCCAGGTGATGTCCATCCTGGCTCTCCCCCTATCCTTATTGCATTTGCCATCTCAAGGCCTCACTAGATCTGAATAGGCCTTCAAAGAAGATTACTTTAGTAGTCATACTGTACCTGTTTAAGGCAATAAAGGAAGAAAGAAGTGCCTATCCCAGACAGAGGAAAAAGTCTGAAATTTGGTGTTTTCTTACCTAAAAAAAACATTTGCTTTCGCAGTGCATTGCTCAACTGAAACTGAATCCTCCCCAGAAAGCCAGATCTTATGTCTGTTGGCACTTACACCTTTGGCCACTAAAGACCAATTATGTTGCATAGTTGCCATTCCTGCAAGCTGAAGAAAAGTGCAGTTGGGTTTGCCGGTTTGCATTTCTGCATTTTGTACGTCAATAATGCTGTTTGCATTAGCTTGTATTCTTTATTTATTTCAGCATTCCTTTTCATTCTTCCTGATCTTTTTCTGTTACTTCATCTGCACTGCTCTATAAGTTCTGCATGTCTCATTTACCAACCCCACACTCTCCCCCTTTCTTCTGGCAATGGGACTAGAGATAGGAGTGGCTTGCAGCCAGTATAAAGTCCACATCTATCTGCTCAGTGCAGTAAATTCTCAGTCCCCCTCATTCTTGCTATGGAGAGCAGCACAGTCAAGGCTGGATCATTTCATATTCCTGTGTGCTGAGTGACTGCTACACCAGTCTGCCAGATCTGCCCTCACTCTAATTCACCTCTAACCTTACTGGCCACCACACACAATGCCCAGGCACTGCCACTTTGCTTTAATCCTCATCTCCCTGGCATCTCTAGGAGTTGCAGATGATGCCATACAGTGCCCTCCTTGCTCACAAGAGAAATTAATTCGCTGTCTGGACCCTACTGGGTGCCTGGAACTGGTGAGAGAACCTGGTTGTGGGTGCTGTGCCACCTGTGCCCTCCAGAAAGGGATGCCATGTGGGGTCTACACTGCCCGGTGTGGCTCTGGGCTGCGCTGCTATCCCACCAAGGGTGCCGAAAAGCCCTTGCAGACCCTTATGCATGGGCAGGGGGTCTGCACTGAGATCGGGGAGATAGAAGCAATACAGGGGACTTTTCCGACAGCAGGTGAGATTTTTACCTTCACCCCCCAAAACAAAAAAATGAGAGCTCAACAGTTACTTCTAATTACATTTCCTTAATGCAATCTGATTCTAACATTATGTTTTGAGGAATTTGCAATTTAGTCTCTTCCACTTCAAAGGCAGGAAATGCCTCAAGGATATTACTATACCACAAATTGAATTCTTAACTGTTGTAGCACCAAGCTGCCTATTTCTCAATGTAAAGAAATTCTTTTGTAGGTTTTGTGCTGGATTTAAATGTTTCAAAGTTTAGCACTGCAAAGTTAAGTCCAGATTTCATTTTTCTTTGTGCCAGATCATTAACTTTCTTCCACATCTGCATATACACTTATAGGATGGAGTGACGAGTGGTGTGTGGTGTTAGGAAAATAATGTGTTAAAGAGCAAAGAAAATTACCCACATTTAATGCTCGATTTTCTTGCAATTTACCATGGCGGTAAGCTAACTTTGGAAGGAAAGTGTGAGTGATGTGTGCTTGACAGTTCCAATGAAAACACCTAAAGCATGTTTATATAGAAAAAGCAAATATATCATTTTTGTCTTGTGTAGACAGAATGTAATGACAGACTTGTATAAGGATGAAAATCACACTAGTTATCTAAACTTTTGATAATATTTTCATAATATAATTGAAATACAATTTATTTAAAAAAATGTTCTTATGGGACTATTGTACTATACATACCCGTCTACACAATATAGCTGGCATCTAACATTGTAAGCTTTATAATGCTTGTGGAAGTTCATTTTCCCATAACATTAACCCAACTTTAAACCATGTTTTTCATAATTCTTGTACCACACAAAAAACTTTAAAGGAAACCTATTCTTTTAGCAATATGGTTGTTTGCATTTGTGACATATTTGTTGCTTTATATTCTTTTTGCTTTTACGCTCATTCATATTTTAAGCTACTGACCTGCAACAGGTATGCAGAAGTTAAAAATCAGAATTCTGATATTCATACACATTTTGGGTTTAGGACAGGTATTGAAGCCTTTATATTAGCAAAACTCAGGATGGATGGAGTTATATTTCTCCTCATTTAGTTTTATTGTACATACCAGGTCATGCTGCCTTTCAGAATGCTGGCTGTACATGGAGAAAACATGAAACATTAGATTAAATACTGAACCTAATCTATCAAAAAGTGAGCGTGATCTATATTCTCTATAGCACGGCTGCCCACACTTTTTTGGCTTGCAAGCTACTTCTAAAATGACCAAGTCGAAATGATCTACCAACAATAAAAACGTGGACTTAATAACTCCTGTACACGGTAGAGTTTATTTTGAAAGGCAGGGCTCCGCGATCTACTTACGTTGCCTTTGCCGGTAGATCGCAATCCACCTGTTGGGCACCCCTGCACTATAGGAATAGAAAATACATGTTGATTGGGAATGCCCAATCTTTAGTAAATTGGGTAAGGTGGGTTGTGGGGGCAGGCCATAAATAGGCTTTTAGTTTTGTAGTATATTAAGCAGAACATAACTAGTGGAGGTGGCATTCCAACTGATCAGATTTCTGAATATATCTTATTGATTTCCAGTTGTTTCAGTGGTTGCATTGAAGTGGTAATGAGTGGTTCACAGCAGTAATTAGAGAGACAGTAATCTGAGATACCTGAGCATGCAAATATCTCCTAGTGTATGTCCAGCTTAACTGTTGTTTGTGCACAGATTTAATATAATTTACAAAACAAGGAGAACAATTAAAAGTAGGAGATAATGACAAGATTAATCTACACAAAGTGAGGAACACACCTGCATGGTACTTTGTTTAGGAGTTTCAAGGTATAGATGTTTCTTTGTATAGGAGTTTAAAAGTCGATTTGTTACTTAGTTGTGAGCACTTTACTTATTATAGAAAGTTTAACTGTAAAAGAAAAATGCAAATACAGGTTTTACTAATAACGTCTGCTGGTATTATATAGACATTGTCAAACATAAACAATGGCCCTCTGAGTGAGTAGATTTTCAGTGTACCAAGCACTATAACTAACATCTAGTAAATGGTATAGGTAATAGGGATACACATTTTCCAGTAATTGTTTGCCTTGAAACAAATGATACAATATATAAACAACAAAGGTTAAAATGGCATAGACAAATATGTGGGTAAAAGGATGCAAACCTCTACTGAGATTCATATATTTCATCTTGTATTTGGCTATTCTGTGAGCTCTTTTCTCTTGTAAAAAAGGGTTCTATAGCAAGTAAACTTATACACAGAAATTCACTTCAAAAATATAATTACTGTATTATAAAGTAAACCCCAAGAAACTGACAATTTGCTTTGCTTTGTGTTTTTTATAGTTATTCTTTCTATAATTTTAAAGAATAGTTTTCACCTAGATCCTTTGTTGCAGCTCAGTGCTACTGATTAGGGATGAGAGAGTGAGATTTTTAAACTCGATTGCAGGGCAAATTCGGCTGTTCTCGCTTACCGAAATTGTAAGGGAGAACGGCCAGTGTAAATACGCAAATCGAATGTACCTTAAAAAAAAATAAATAAATAAAAAATAAAAAGTCCCGCGGGCTGTGCTGATCAATGACGCTCAAGTGTCATCAGGATTTTCCTTTCCTCAGCCAATCAGAGAGCACTAGAGGTTTTGAATGGGGAGACTTGTCCCAATTTAACCTCTAGTGCCGGGGATCGCAGACTGACAGGAAAATTGCCAGGGCTGCATTCATTCATGCAGCCCTGGGAATCCTCCTGTGTGCAATCCCCGGGCACTAGAGGTTAATTAACTTCTAGTGCCTGGGGATTGCACACAGGAGGATTCCCAGGGCTGCATAATTTAATGCAGCCCTGGGAATCCTCCTGTAATGATTTCCTGGAACTTCCGATGGGTCTGCGAAATCGGTTCGCCAAAATTTTGTTGACCCATCGGAAGTTCTAGGAAATTTTCTCGAGAATGCTCATCCCTACTACTGATCCACTGTAGACTAATTGCAGTTACTTCCTATCAACAGGCATGGTTTCCTACAATTTCTCAGGGCAAGTTTTGTAATGGTGACAACAGTCGGCTATGTTTGTACCATTTGCTTTGGCATGGCCACTAGTAGACTTTGCTGAAAGTATTCAGGAGAACATTTTGGAGACGTGGTAGGTTCACAACAGCGTTACCAGGTATTAATAAAAGCTGCAGGCTTTAAATGCTAAGGAAAACATTTCTAAAAATTACATTTATAATAAGTTTATTTGAGATTTTAGTGAGTTTTTTGTTCATACCCCCCAGGTTTACCTGCAGACTATACCCAAGTAGCAATATCATTTTCAGCTATTTTCAGAAAATCGTTTTGTGCTTGCTATGTTAGACTATTTATACATGAATTTATCCAAGATTCACACAATTTTTACACAGATTTTACACAATCTTTGGTAGAGAATCAGTTCCTAAAATTTAAACACATATACCTGGAACATTCTCTACCAGAGAAACGTTTTAGTGAATGTCAAACTTTCATTTCCCTCAGATTCTTTTTTGTAATACCTATTATGGTCATTGTATATTTGTTACTTTATCATCGTGATGCTTGTTTCAAACATCTTCTTTATTGGTAAAGAATATTTTTTGAGTTTGCTGGCACCATCCATATAATTACCAGCACCTTGAATCTAAAGCTGGGTACACACTTGCAATAATTGTCATTGGAAACGATCTTTCAATATCCTTTCCAACGACTAAACATGAAGGGGGGAGGGGGAGAATGATGTAGCAGCACCCCGGTGTGCGCTTCCCGTTTTGCTTTCATTGTGACCGTTCGTCGTCCATCGTCCGTGGATCCGCCAGGATGGTCTTTCGGACGATGGATGACAAACGCTGTACACATGCCAGATTCTCATCCGATATCAGCCCTAAGCCGATTATTGGACGAGATCCATTGGACGTGTGTACGTAGTCTAAGTGTGCAGAAGGCTTGCTACCTTTCATGGTATTACTCTGTCTGCTTATTTAAAGTCCTAAGTGAAGTCATTTTCAAACTACAGTTCAAGTGCCTCCTCTTACCCAGTTTTATCAGAATTCACATACTCCAGGGACAATGCTAAGCAGAAGACCAGTTACTGAACATGATAACAGACAGTGGTTTCAAACGTAGTTAAAACTGAAGGAAAATGAAAACAAAACTGTAAAACAGTAAGGGGACTGTATTTGATTCTAGAAAGGAAATTTACAAGTATACAAATAGTAAGCTTGACACAGATATGCTGTAACTATTTCAGTGTACATAAAAAGCTCCATAAACGTGCATAAAGTAAAAGACATAGACTAGCAAGTTTATGAAAAAGTTAACAAATTAAAGATAGTTAAACTTGTCAGGCAACATTTTCATCATGTAGAGAAAGAATTATTGTCCAAAGTGTGCTGTAAAACCAAAAATACTATAAGGAAAATCAAAAAAAAAAAATAATCAAACAATCTAAGCTGTGTGTATGCTGATACTTTAGTACAAGTTGGCTTAAAAAAAGTAATAAGTAATATCAGGTTTTCTTTAACTATTGGATAAACTGTAGTTAAACTGAAGTTTATTTTTTTTTAGCACAGACATGTAACAATTGTGAACATTAAAGCTAGGCACACACATTGTATATTTGTCTCACCAGACAAATGTTTGATATTGTCACAGGTGAAAATCTAGCATATGTAAAAGGGTCCCCTGGTTGCATTTAGTGATCTGTTGTGAAAGGTCACTTAAAGACCAACTGGGATGACCGCTGCAATTTTCTGGGGAAGGATTCAACAGGTGCCTGAACAGCGATTTGTGTACAGCACTCGTTCTAGTGTCTCTAGAAATAATCATTTGACATGTGTACTTGGCCCTATTCCCTGCCTACTCAAGTGATATATAGTAGTTTTGTTCTGATTTCTGGGTTGAGCTTCAATGTGGAGCTAGAATCAAGGTTTGTATACAGTGCGTCAGAGTTAGGTTTAAAAGGGTAAATTAGTCATAAAAGTTTTCTTAGAGCTTGTCAGACCTACTGGGCCTTTAGCACAGTGCCAGGTATTTTTTTCTGGGGCATGGCTTTTAATACATCTGGGGATTGCCCTGAGTGATGGTGCCTCTGCCAATCAGACAGGCACCTAAATGCATAGACGTGTGTCACACAGAGTTCAGGCAACACAATGCTGTTTCTACCTGTGGCTCCAATGCTTGCTAGGACCCCAAGTACCTGCTGTGTTCCAAAGTGCCTCTTGTGACCCCAATGACCTTCTGTGTTCTACTGATTTTGTGTTCCTAATTACTTTTCTACTGATTCACTGCTTACCTACTATATTTGCTTGCTGCCCACTGTTGGCTAGTTCCAAACTTTTTCTGGAAAAAAAAGTATACAATCTGCTGAAATACTCATCTAAAGTGTCATACTCATCATTTCTCGATCTTGCTCTGGGTCCTCTTTCCATGTGAGCGACTGCCTAGTCTTTTGGGTTTTACCTGAACCACTGTCACCACAGCCAATCAGGAGGCTGCTCTCGCCTTTGACTTGTTTCTACGTTTTGGGTAGTCTGTCATTCTAGTACCGTGCTTGGACGGATAATCTGGCCAAATACTTTGGATAGTCTAAGTGTGTCCTTTTCATTTTTTATTATAAACATATCAATATGATATAGGCCAGCTAGAATAGCCTTAGGAAAAAGAGTGCTCATCTGGAGTAGTGGCACTCTGGCTCTTAGTGCTAAATCCTATGAATTGTAGATGCTCCAAGGATGATCCATGCATTCTACAGGCAGATAACCCCCAAGTTCCATGGTGTCAGTGTAAACAGCTTAAATCATGACTCATTTCAAAGTTTGTGCAGTAGACTGGCACACATTTTGCCAGGGCCCTAAATTGTTAAATCATGCATCTAATAGTAAGTGCAGACACCTTTTATGTAGTCACGTTCACGCATATTTAAACGCAACAGGTGTACTTTAAAGTAGAAAGCTGAAACAATGGAGGTATTTCCCTTTTCATAAATATTTCTATACTTTTCACTGTCCATTCTGAAAGTCATGGGCTGTGTTCAGGCTCTGCTTTCTGTCAAGCTGTTCTTTTGGTCTGTTGTATGAATACATTCCTCCAAACCTTACAAATGCTTCTGCCTCATAAACTTGGGATAGCAGCACGTGCAGTCTGTAAATGTCATTGCTTTATGGTGTTTATCTTTTACTTTTTGGTTCTTGTGCCATTTGAATTTGTATCTGGTGATCTGTTTAGTTACATGCATGTGCTAATAAAGGCTGTAAATTTCTAATAGTTTACATTCATGTAATTATCTTTATGTTTACTCCTATTTGGTTATACAGAAAGTTGCAAGCCAAGCACAAACTGATTTTATCCCCCACCATGGTTGTAAGAAGATATTTATGAATGCACATGCTAAAAAAATATATATTAATTGCATAGTTTGATGGGTAGTTGTTGACGTGTGATCGTGAATAATCTATTAGATATGAGCAAAGTTGGAGGCATTTATGAGTAGGTACAGAAGATATTGAGAAAAGGGGACACAAAGGCATGTTTGGTTTTTGATGTTTCATTCCATCATAACCCATGTTTGGCTGACTTATTCCACTGCCAAAGTAGCTAAATTTATTGAGACTTGATCAGCCATGCAAAGTTGACCCATCCACCAATCCTCCAATCTTGCCTTCCATTCCTTCATTTGCCGGTGTAAAATACCCAGTGCTTCTTGGTATAGGTGTACAAATAATCTACTCCGTGATGCAGTAATTGGACCGCAGTAATAACAGGCATATGGGAACTCTGGAAAGGTGAGGATCAGTGGGTCAGGAACGGGGTTGAGGGCTTTTTACAGACACTGTCACTTTACCCCCAATATCCAAAGTGGCAAAGGCAAATTCTATATTAGAATAACACTGCCCCTCACCTTAATGGTACCTTGGTGCAAAAGAAATCCCAGTTACATAGGCATAGCGATACTAGTTAGGTTACCAAGGGTATGAGGGCAATTTCTCTGGTGTATGTTCCAGGGCAAAAGATAAAAGCTGGGCAGTTTGAAGTACACCTTACATGCCAACACGCCAACAGCTTATCTCTAAACTGTAATTTACAGTATATATATGAACTGATTCACCTGCCTAACAATAGGTCTCTGACCTTCTTTTACATTTTATGAACACTGCATGGTCAATGATGAGATTATACCTATAGTTTCCCCTTTGGTAAGGCATGTTGACAGTGATATATTGACTGCTTTTTGTAATGTAGTTGAACCTTGATTTTGCTATGATCCTCCCATGCAGGGAATTTATTGGTAAGGCAGAAATGTGTGCATTTTTCATAGATGTAAAAAATGTAACAAAAACAAAATAGATACCTAGATGTACCTCTTTAGTGTCCCATAAATCTTGGCATCAATCATTTTAAATGTTATCCCAATGGATCTGAATTTTATTGCAGTACAACATACAGATGTGAAACGTGTGCAATGTGGTGTTCTGCCTTGGAAAAAAATATAGGTCCATAAAACTTGCATTTCTGTGCATTTCATCCTAAATGGTACTTGAATTTCAGTATTATATACTATATTGTATTTCTGCTTTGTCTTTATGTGTTTATTTGTCTGTATATGTTGAAAAGTCAGCATGTTATCACGTTCTCTGTGCAGATTTGGCTTTAGAAGATGTTTTACTTCCGCAATATGACACAGTTAGAAAACATTACTCTAAATGTCTGTCTGCATCCTACTGTTAGACATTATTATTTGAAAAGGACATTGTTTTTGAACCTGTGGTAAACCTGCTGGACTAAAAAAATAAATTCTAATGCAAGAGGCATGTTTATTCTTAATGCCATATTGAGGTTACAGGAGCTGATTACTAATGCTCTCTCCCTGTGCTGGGTGTGTTATATCTGCCCTTCTATAGTTTTCTGCAGACACCTTGTAGTTGGAGGACTTGCTGGGCCCTGATGGAAGTTCTGATTTCTGTACAAGCTAGGTAAAGTGAAGCTATCACTGCTACATTTACAATATTTTAGTAATATCTGAGTTTCCAATGACATTTGATGCATAAAAAGTTGATTTATATTGCTAAATGTTTAAGGTGGATGTGTCATTGGACTTTATTTTATAACTGTACCTTTATAAGACTTTTTAAATAGACTTTTATAACACTTTTGGTAATATGACTAGATACCTGAGAGGCATACCATATTCTGGCATTGAGTTGGTTTCTCCTGATTTTTCTTCGCTAAAAAGTTTATGTGGTGGCAGACTCCATAGAAAAAATTATTGCTCTCATCTCTATTGTGATGCATTATTTCCTGTGGCATCTCCTAAAACCTAGGCCATACAACAAAGTATACCTAGGCCATACAGAGTAGTAAAGACACCAAATATTGTTCTAGGCCTGGGACAAATATGTATGGTTAGCATCTGAGGAAGAACATGGCAGAAAACAAATTTTCAAAGCAAATACAAAGGTGTAGGTAACTGTTAAAGAGGAACTATGCTCAAAAATAAAACAAACAACCAAAACACACTTAACCTTTAATCCCGCAGGGCAGTCCGATAACTCCAGGGGATGTCCGGCATCGGGTGCCGCATCGTCTCGGCATCTGACCCAGGGCCAGCACTTCGGGCACCACCATCTTCTTCTTCAGGTTCTTCATCCCACGTCACCTGACCCAGGCGCGAGATCGGGTGAGGTAGGATAAAAAAAAATTTTGCTGATCCCACTGCCCATGCCTGAGATCAGCAAAATTTTCTCTTTGAACAAAAAGGCCCATTCTGTGCCAAAATGGCAAATAGAGGGCAAAGACTTTTCACCAGACCCCTGGTGTCTGATCTTTTTTCCATTACTTACCATCATTTTCCATTTCCTACTATGCCTTGTTATGTACTTTGTTCCCCCTCCCCTGCTCCTCCAACAAATAATGAGTGACTAGTAAGGAAATATTTGGGAAGGCGCATGAGGGGTTAAAGCAGAAGCAAGTAGATGGTTCATTGCAACTTTCTACCTGGCACAGATAGCAGTGAGCAGCACAGCAGCGACTTTAGACTTTCATAAAATTGCACTAAATATTAGGCATTGTATAAATAGGGATAGCTTAGAGGATTGGAAATTATTTACAGATTTGCTGCAGCCCTTGAAGGACCATATCTTTCTCAAACAGGACCTTCGTAACAGACCCCCAGATTGGACCCCTATTGATAGACCCCTTTAGTGACAGACCCCCAGTGCAGACTTCTATAACACACCTTCACAGTGATCATTGAAAAGCAGTAAGTGCATTGATATTTTAATATTATTAATAATAATTTAGGAGGAATTCAGGACAAAAAGTAAATTATTTAAGGTATTTCCCAGGCACTAGTCCCAACAAGAATACAATAAACCTTAAAGTGTTTTTGAACACTAGAAGAGGTTCACTGGAAAATATTCTTCACTTTTACCAAGTATCAATATGGAAGACTCATTACATGAGCTAAATAACTTTACTTTCTTTGACCAGCAAAACATAATACATATCTGGAAGCCAAATAATTGGAAGAAAATGTAATAACACAATTGAAAATGCATTATACTGTTACTTCCTCCAAATATTCCAAAGGATTGTTCAGTTTTAAATTTTTTTATTCATTATTCTGCCATCACTAAGATTTGAGTGATTAGTCTTGGTCCTGGCAAAACCAACAGAATATATCACCGAATGGAAATTAATCGGAAACCTGTGTTAAGGAATTATGGAAACTGACATGGCAGACAGTGAGGACATGCTTAGGTTCTCATTGTCATTTTGATCCCCAAGAACTGGTTTTGAATTCTGTTTGTTGTAGCATATGTTCAGCCCACTAGGAATGTCAGAGAATGTGGTTGAGTTCATTTTCTGCTAAACTGATCACCCCTGCCTTACACTTACTGTAGAGCTAAACTTTCTGGAATTCTTCTTTAGAGTGGACCTTAAACTAAAGTGAAAGGTTTGCTTATTTTATCCAGGCCCATCCCCCTACTTAAACCATCTTTTATCACTAGGTGTAAATCATACCTGTATCACCGGACATGACTTCTCTTTCATTCCGGGTTATCTCTTTTAATAGGTTTTCATGCTTTGCGTTCCATAGCACTGCATTCCTTATCCTTTCGTAGGCATAGGCGTATAAAAGATGGGATTACGATATGCATGACTGTAAATTTGCAGCATAGGAAAACCTTTCATGTTAGGGTAATCAAAATGAAAACTGTCTAAAGTTTAGGACCAAGGTGACAGAACTTAATCATGATGACCAGTATACCATTCAAATAAGGTACTTACAGAATATTTAACTGTCCTCAGCTAATGGATTTACTTCCAAAAGTCATATAAAATGCAGTCACCAAAACTATACTAGTCATATCTATGAATTGGCAATATGATTTGCACTGTTTAGATAAAGCATGTTAGTTTTAGGTCGAAGTTTGCAATCGCAGACTCTAGAACAGGGGTGTCAAACTCAAAATTAAAAACTTAGACAAAGTCGCCGGCCAACCTTGAAATATATTAAAAAACTTGGGGAAATTTTTCCTTCTTTTTAGATAAAAACCTTTTTCATATGGAAACAAAGAGGTTTTGCTTCACATTAAATCTGAAACAAGCTTATAATAGAGAAAGATGCATAAACATTTTTTTTTTAATTTTATTTAAGAAAAAATCCTCTGCCTTTCTCTTTTTGTAGCCTTCTGAGTTGAATTTCAATCGTAACATTTTTGCACAGGCTAAAAATAATAATAATAATATTGTTAGATGAAAATCCAATCATTCAAGTCCATGCCTTGGAGTACCAAGGAAAAGTACCGCTGAGGGGGAATGCTGGAAATGTCAGACGCGGTCAATGCGGAGCTAAATCTTATGAGGCCCGCCGCTAAATTTCGCTCTACATTGAAATAGCGCGCTACTTAATATCCCGGCATTATTTGCGTCTATAAAACAGCCCAATGTGGGGCCATGCATAGGCAGAGAGCCCGCTGGTCTAAAGATGCGAGTGATGCCGGGAATTGTAGTAGCGGCGCTATTTAGCTGCAGTACATATTTAGGATTCCTTTGGGGGCCAAAAAAAGGATGTTGGGGGCCAGATTTGGCCCCCGGGCGAGAGTTTGACACTGCTCTAGAATATCATACCTAAGAGAATTTGGCTGAGTCACATTACTTTTTGGGAGAGGAATGTTTACAATAAACACCCATGTGTATTTTGTAAGATAAAAGAAGCTGAAGTTCAGGGAATTGAGAAGCAAGTCTAGCGATGCTGTGAAATATTTGCAGGGCTGACCTTGACCCTGACAGCCTCCCAAAATCAACATAGGTGAAAGAGTGCTGAGTCTTCTCTAGATTTCCAAGTAAATATTCAGGATAATTTTTAGGAGACTGTGAACTTCATTGTAAAGTAAAAATTCTTACCCAATCGCATACACCACCAGATGCTTGCTATTACCCTGAGACAAAGCCAAAAATGCACATTATGTGCCATTTTCTCCTTTAATTTATATCAGTAATGATGCCTGACCTTCCAATTTCTCATGACCATGCACCAAATACCATACTAATATTTTTGCCTTAGTAGAAGGGTGCAACAGAGTTTACCGAGTCTATCTTCTGCTTAAAAGTTCACTTTAAAACTGACAATTTAATGCAGTGTTAAAAAAAAATTGTATCAATGTAAGCAGTGTAAGCACTTAAATTTAAACTGGTATAAGCCTGGTGACCCTGCTGGCCAAGGGGGGTCTGGAGACCTCCTGCATGAGCATAGTTTGCACCTCCCTATGTCTGCTCCAGTTCCTTATATCATCATTAAAAAATCATTTAACAGAAGTTATGGAGTTATTTCAATTTAAACATACCAACATGTGCAGACTGATTTTTATTAGTAAGCCATCCCAGGGACCTCCAGATCAGGACAATCTCTGTTTTCGGGATTCAAGTCCATGAAGCGTTGGAAAATAAAACTTCTCATGTGGCTACATTTATATTTTTACTATTTAATATTCAAAGTGATAGCTGTGATATATAGCAGGTGTCTACTATGATTTTCTTTTATTTGTGCTCTGTTGTCTAGTATGTGTCTAGACTTTATATGCCTCATATCCTAGCAAAGGCTTAATATATGCGGGGTGATTTTTAAACTCATGACAACACTGGATCCAAATGGAATCTAATGTGAAATCAGCAGATAACCAAGCAAAGGCTCATTTTTAGGTTTCTACCGGGATGTGGATAGATCGGATGTATGATTACTATTGTTATCCTTGGTTTACTAATAGTAGTGTCCATGTAATAAGAGCACTCTTTTTGTCTATAGTCAAGTCTAATGTCAAACATGAGTACCAGGTTTTATGTCCTGAGCAGAATGGTTGGTTGATTTGCCATAGATGTAGTTGAGACTTTTACATCACACAAAGAACTGATTTTGATCTGTGGCCATGATAGGCTTTTTACGAAATTGGGGTCCCTGTGAAATTGTGCAAGCAATAGGTCTACTTCTGCCCGTGCCACGTGATTGTGCTTGATACCCTGCTTTTATAGTTAAGCTGTATTGGGGCATTCTGTTTGACACTTTTGACGATTGCAATCAGGATGCATAACTTCAACTGCAAGGTAATTTGTGTGCATTATAAATATCTAATTTAAATTTTCATATATCAGAGGGAGTGCTGAAACACTTTAGACCCAACCAAGAAGAAAATAACCTAGAGCTCTAAACATACATTCTATTCCACATATTTACCCTGAAGTTAAACACACTTGGCATATCTTTTTATCCTTCATCTATTCTGATGTCTGATCACTGAAATACTGCTTTGATGCTGCTATCAAATTTCTTTTAAATTCATTGGAAATTGGGGAAGATTCAGATGGGCGAAGTCTAGTGAGTTCGGTGAATGGTCTATGCCAGTGGTGCCCCACTCTTTTTAGGCTTGCAAGCTACTTTTAAAATGACCAAGTCAATATGATCTACCAACAATAAAAACTTGGACTTAATAACTGCTGTGCGCGGTAGAGTTTATTTTGAAAGGCAGGGCTCCGCGATCTACTCGTGTTGCATTTGCGATCTACCTGTAGATCACAATCCACCTGATGGCAACCAACACTTTTTCTTTCAATGTCTTTAAAATTGGCACAGCAATTAAAGTAGTATTCTTCATGAACTGATTGGCTTGTCTAAATGTAGTCTCTATCTTTGCTTATTTCACTTGTGGCAGGAAGGATGGCAGAATAAATAATTGTATAAATTTGAAAACGATTATAGGGTAGTAGTGAAAAAGACAGTTCAAATATTTAACACAAACAAAAGTAATAAATGTAATTCTGGGCTGTAAAATACAGCTTTGAACCCATGTGTTTTAGCGGGTAAAAGATAATGGGCCAGTTGAACAGGGTCCTTTGACATCTGTCAACAAAGACTTCCAGAGACTTTGTACCATATACAATAATGAGCTGTGCATGCTGGAGTTTATTATTTAAAATGAACAACATGCTGAGGGAAGTATTGAATAAGGTTAAGACTTAAAATCAAAACACATAGGCAAATATATGTGTATGAAATCCAGGGCAAAATAGTTTGTAATAAAGTGCTGTGTCAGTGGGACATTTCTCAGAATGTTGCTCTTTTAATGACCCTACTTGTGACCTCATGCTAGGACAGTTAAATGTTAACCAGATACAAACACAGTTCAAAGTCAGTGTCCAGAAATACCAGGAACTGCAAAATGTAGCGTGATGGCAGACATCAGCCAGCAGGTCCCATCTTTTTCCAAGCTGATGAGCCAGAGACATGTTGTTCAGTAACAGGCAGCAACCCATCAGATTTACTTTTATTACTCTGGCCTGCAATTCAATTTGTTTGGTAGCTGTCAACTCTGTGTCTTCTCTCTAGTGTAAAGTTCACGTCTTGTGCTGTCTAGTGGCGGATGTAGCCAACAGTAGGCCCCTGTGCAAAACCGACTTGAGACCCCTCTGACAAACTGACTTGGGGCCCCTTTTTGCCCGAGGAGAGTCCGGGATCCTTGTGCAGTAGCACACTTTGCACCTTTCTATGTCCTCATCTGGGGCTGCCAATATTCATACTGTTGGCTAAATTGTCTCCTAGGACTGCTATATTGTATTTGTAGCATAATGATGTCAAGAACATAAAGGTAAATGAATATTGCTAGAATATATATAAATGGGGAGTTAAAATAGGTTAAAACCACAGCCAGCTCTCCCGGGATCAGGAAAAGGTTCATCTTACCACCTATTCTAATACAATGCTAAACATTTTGGATTTATCTTCACTTTTTTTCTAGTAACACAGGTCACCAGTACAAAGAGAGCAGTACATTTAGGGGATGCAGGATCTAACTCGTCAACTGAAGAAAAAGGCACTTTTTCCTTTTATTCCTACACATATACATGCACATACCACAATTACAAAGGCAACATGACATTGTCAAAAATGGTTATGGCAAAACTCATGGCGACATCATATTGACCCATACACTGTTTTAGAAGGTTACATCTTATGACACCACAGGTATTAATTATTACATTGTCTCTTCCAATATACACAAACTTAATCGAGTTTGCTGCATTACCACCACAAAAAGGACCAAAAGACCATCATTTGCTTCTCCATCTGCCAAAGTAAATTAAACTACATGAAATGAAACTAAATCCTAGGAGTTACTATCTTTGTCCAATTGCTACCCTACTACAGCTTAAGGAGCAAAGGATGCCTCGCCATCTTTACTATCCAATTTAGGGGCCTCATAATTTTTTAACAATAAGTCAGTTCACTGTCCTTCAGATCTTAAAGAGGCCAGACTGTAGACAGTGGCAGGAGCAATTGCCCTGTAGTTGATGTCACTGGGAGGAATAGCGTTCCACTAATAGTTTCTTTTCTAAGGGGCAACATTGGTCACTGTAACAAAAAGATTTTTGGTAAATCTAGGGTTATGAGGTAAATGACATGTGGGTCAGCCATTTAGAGATAAGTGAGGCAAATCCAAAAATGCTCCCCATGACTTGGCATTGATGTAACTACCAAGCCCATGACCCCTGAAGTCACAGCAAGGCCCAAAAATGCAGCAGTGCTGGCAATCATTGTGATGCCAGGCACTGCTATTTGGTTCCCAGGTTCCTGACACAGCTGTTGCCCTTGTTTCTGCAAAGGCATGAGAAAGGTGGCCTTAAAATGGCCCGGGGAAGTTACTGTGTGTGTATATACAAACATTTTATTTAGTCATATCCCTCCCACTTTCTATATGTGCAGTTTCATTACTTCTCACATGGAGCCTCAAATCCTTCCAAATCATAGCAATGACCCTGAGGGTGGCAGGTCATTATTAGTTTTGATTAATTATACTTGGCAAACATTCGTTGAGACAAGGAAGAACATATTGTAGAGTAAGACGATTTAAGTTGTTTTTCCAAGTTGTGTGTTCTCCTACACTAGTGTTTTGCCACGCTTCCTTGCTTCTGGTGACCTCGTTGCTATTTCTTTGACTTTTCCCATAGTATTTTTTCTCTCTCAAATTACATTCCAAATTCCCATATAAAAAAAAGTATTAAAAGACCTGGGATAAGTCACCTGGCCAGTTATCTAGCAATGGTTTGTGGGAAGGAGCAAGTAGGCAAAAGACTTTACACTACTAAAAGAACATACGGTACGTTATTCCCAAAATATATAAAGCAGAGTCCTGAAATTTTTTTCTGTAGATTGTTGCATCAAAAACTTTTATACCTTCTCCATTCTAAAACTGCTAAAAATCAGCCACTTTGGCAATGCACTTTTGTTGCCATTGCTGTGACAGACTACTTCTTGACTGCAATTTTCCTATGCCTAGAATGAATAGATTTTGGAAGAAAATGAAACTCTGAAAAGCAGAAAAAATAATCAGTTTCTTTGCTTAATAATGGTTCTATTACTTGTACTATAAGGCCTAGTACTCATGGGGTAATTTTCACTTCTGGAACTAAAGCTGAGAGCATGGTTGGCTCAATGGCTAAGGCTCTTGCATTAAGGTAGTTTGTATGTTCTCTTGTGTTTGTGTAGGTTTCCTTACACATCCAAAAAAACAAGCTGGTAGGTTATTGGCTTCCCCCAATGGGCCTTAGACTATTTTAGGGACACAGGATTGTGAGCTCATTTGAGGGGCAGTAAGTGATGTGACTATGGACTTTGTAAGGTGCTGTGTAATATTTTAGTGTTATATAAATGCAGGTTAGTAATATTAAAGTACATTTATAATTTATGCACAGTTTGGTAAGCATTCTAACTAGCTATTGAATTTTGGTGTTTTGAGCTTATGAGGACAGATTGAACGAGTTGGTAAATGCATATGTTCCAGTAATTCCAATCGGGAGCTGTCCTGTGCCTTACCCTGTCCCAACCCCATTGGGAAAAAACCCTGAAATATTCTGTTTTTGCACCATGTTTTCAGACTTGTTATCCATCATGAAATCAACCGGTCAGTTGTTTGTAAATTTGTACAGCAATGGATCAGATTAGTTTAGCTCTCACTAGTCAGAGATGTTGTGCAATGTTATATAACAGGCATCTTTTTGGCACATGTCACATGAATCCAATGCACTCCAAGAAAACTTTGTCAAGAAAACATCCTTCTGTAAACACAACTGAAAGTATTCAAAAGCTTTTAAAAAGAAGCAGACACAATCAGGAATTTGCAAGTATCTAAATGACCACTGTAGACTTTTCGGTATAACTGTGATAAAAATCACATATGTTCCAAAATGATGAAACAGTGTAATGTTTCAGTTCTTCATCATTCTTTATCATTTGAAAGATGTCCTTGAGCTTTAAGCTAGGTACACACTTCCAATAATTATCATTAGAAAACGAAGGATTACGACCGATCAACCAATATGCATGATTATACTTCAAGGATCGTATTGTGCACAATACTGTACATGCTGTAACTATATATTCGTTCAAATTTAATCCACCAATAGTGTCCACACGCTAGATACAATTGTTTGAACGATGCAGGGAGTGACATGTAAAGGATAAAGTGTATTGCAGAAACATCCACGATCACTGAACGACTGTACACACGATAGATAGTGAACGATCGTCAGCCAATTACATCCGCTGTGCCGGTCGTTCATTTCCAACGACAATCCTTGTTCGTCAGCGTGGTTGGTTCACGATTTTCGGCCAATCCGCCTTTCGTTGGTCATTAGTCGTTCGTTTCCAGCGATAATCATTGGACGTGTGTACGCAGCTTTAGGTAAGGCTGTGATGTCATCTGTCTGCTGCAGACTGGAGGAAACATTTCCTCTTCCCCACTGATCAGAATGCAACGTTGTAATTTAGTAGCAAATCACTGTGAGACAAGAACTTTGCAGATTCCAGGTTTTACATAATTGCCTTATATGCATAATTGTCTACTTATGCGGTGACAGAGACAGGGGGGATACACCAGTGGAGGTAACTTTTAATTTTAATACTAATATAAAAAATGTAATCCCTTTAAACTTGCGGTCTATCCAGAATGTTCAAGAATGTGCAGTCTTCAAATGCCTATATGTAACACTGTCGGGTATCACTGTCTATAGATGAGGTCCAAAACATATTATACTGTATCTGTTAACCACACTAAAAAATTATTGAATAAACTGCATGATAAGACACAATATGGTTGATATCTTACATTGTTTCAAAACCTATTCTTTTTTTAGTAATATGATTTATACTGGTCAACAAAAACATTAAAAACCTAAACCCAATGACGTGTTCAACAATGGTTATCCCATTATGATAGCAACTTTCAAGGAGTGGGATATATTGAGCAGCATGTGAATGTTTAATATCAGCACTATATAAAAGGAAATGTGGCTCAGGGGTTAGCACTAAAGCCTTTGCAGTGCTAGGTTCCAGGTTTGATTTCCCAGCCAGGCCATTATCTGCATGGGGTTTGCAGGTTCTCCCTGTATCTGCATGGGTTTCCTCGCGCATCCCAAAAGCATGCAGTGTGGTTAATTAGCTTCCCCCTAAAAATTGACATTAGGCTACATTATTTACATATGACTACGTTAGGCACATTAGATTGTGAGCTCCTTTGAGGGACATTTAGGTACATGACTATGGACTTTGTACAGTGCTGTGTAATAAAGTGGTGCTATATAAATACTGTATAATAATAATACTTTTAAAGTAGTGACAATAAGTGATTGATTTCCTTACCATAATGAATCTTAATTGAGGATGAGAAACTCAACTCACTGATCTCCATTGGTCATAAACTTGCATGGCAGCCCATATCATGACTTTTGGAAAGTGGTGATCTTGCTAAAAAGAAGAAATCTTTGCAGCTGAATGCAGTACAATGGAAATGGCAATATTTGTATATGAATAATTTATTTTTCTGGTAAACAGCCACTTTACAAATAGGTCCCATGAAGTTGCATTGCGACAATCAGCAATAAAGCACAATTACTGTGTAGGATTAAAAAGCAGAAAACAATAAATTGTGTAAATAAAAACTGCATGCAAAACAGTTTTTTTGGACCTTTTGCAAAGTCTCATAATTATCTGTTAATCCTGCCAATGATGCCTACCTAATGGCGCTTTTTTGGTGTGGTATCAATGTGCATTGCTACTGAATTTAGAATACCGTCTCCTGGTAACGCAGTAACTGAATTTGGTATTGGTTTAACTGGTCATATTGGTGCCTTTAGTTGTACTTTTCATTTGTGTTTCCTTTCTATGTATCTGCTCAATGAATATCTGGTGCAAAAGGCAGAAGCCTGACTTGATTTATGCAGCTGGTCTCAGAAACTACGAACCAAGCCATATTTTCAAATACAACATGTGTTGGTGTTGGTGAACCTTAAAGCTAAAGTTAATTCTGCCTTCCCAGTCTCCTTTAATTTTCTCCCAGAGCAAAATGCTAATTATATTTATCTCCAATCTTTTCAATTTTTATTACATACTTTTTTTAGATTAAGGGACATTACCGTCTTTGTCTTTCTGGTCACTATGATGGTAGATTATGGCGAGAGGAAGAGGGGTGCTGAAACGGGAAACTATGGTAATGCTGACCTCTGAGCTTTCATGATAAAAATGACTACATTCCAAATAATGAAGAAGAAGACATGGGACAGTCAGATTGGGGAGGAAAAGGCTAGATCAGCTTTTCTCAAACTTTTTAACATGAGAGAACTGTTAAAATAACTTTTAGGTCTTGGGGAACTCCTAACAATAAAACCAAAATCCACAGCTCGCAGTACATTATTGTGATGGCCAGTGGGATGTATGACACCTGTATAATAGTCAAAAGATCATCTGTGTCAGTGGTAATTGAACTTACATGTACAAATTAGCTATTGTTCAAGGTACATCTAGCAACCTCTTATGAACCCTGGTTGAGAAACACTTGGCTAGATGATGCTGAACTTTCTCCAGGGAGGAAGTGGGGGTCTATGTTGCAGCTTTCAATGCATATTGTGAGAAGTTGACTGTGCAGTGATATTGGTGTAACCAATTTCAGTAGAGTAGAGGACCAGAGTTTTATTAAAAATCTTATGTAAAGAATTTGCCTACATATCAGATGATAAAAAAAAGGTTTGTATCTGTTTAACGGTCTGCCCATATGTGTACAGATCACCCATGACAATCGCTATGAGAAAGGAAGTGAACCAGAAGGACGTAGCTAACTGAACATTTCTTTATGCAGTCAATAGGATAACTTTAAACAAATGGTAATTTATACAGGATACAGTGATATTTAGAAAACTAATGGTGATTCAGTTGGGTAAATATGTTACAGGATAAAATGTCTAATGGAGAAATGGTGCCCGAAGGGGTTTTATATTTCCAAAGTTTTTAAACAAAGTTCTGTTGTTCTTTAGCAGCAAGGTGGTTGACGCTGGCATAACGGCTGGGGGATTCAGCTCTTAGCTCCAGCTAGCATGTTATAGAACTAGACACATTTAAGCTCAGAAAAGGAGGAGGTGGAGGAAGAGGGATCTGGTCTATGGCCCTCTCAGCAGCTGGAGACTGCAGAGCAGCAGAGAGAGCTGGAGACTGGCCACACATTCCTAGAGTTTAAAGCAATAAAGCTTCGACAGGGAGTAATCTGCAAGGATTTCCTGGATATCAGAAGGAAACGCATGTGGGCTAGGCACACATCACCTGCAAGCAAAGTGTAATAAGTAGCAAGATGAAGGGAACTGGAAAATGGAGGAGACAAGGAAGAGAAAGATTTAATGGAGAACTCTTTTAAATCCTGGTTGACATTCTTTAAACTGTAAGTGTACTTGCTGTACAAGAGCAAAAATGACCCTTATGAGGAAAACTGTACTAATAACCCAAAATCCCAGTTCCTTACCAAGAACATTATGCATCTTGCTCAGAGACACGACCTTGTGTACATTATCCAACAAAAATCCTCTTTAGCCTTTGGAAAGGCCACAGTAGCTTGAAGTAGGCCACGGCTATCTTTCTGCTATAGATAGAATAAGGTGGGTATTGTATTATTTATTGAAAGTACATGCCCAGCTAAACAAACAAGAAGCGGCCCATCTGTACGACACCAAAAACTATATAGTGGACAGGAGCCTTTAATTTTTTTAAGAAAGGACAAAAAAAGTAGTAACAATGACAGCTTTCTTATCCAGAAAAAGGTCACCTTTAAGGCAAGATAAAAAGTAGGAGAGGATACTTTTGGAATTGCAGATTATAGGATTAGAATGCGGGAGAAACAATGCTGGGACCATGCAGGAGACATGCACAGTTTGTGTTGATTTATAAATGAGAAATAAGTAGCGAATGAAACATATTTTTGTAGGAATACTAAAGGAACACGGTGGAATAGATGAGTGATGGAGTTATGTGAGATCTGTGCAGAGATTGTGAAGGAGAATGAACAAAGGGATAAATGAAAGGAAACCTGTCTACTCTGTTACTGCAAATAGGGCCCATTAGCAAAAAAGGGGAGCCATATAGACATGGTTAGATCACAATTAAAAAAAATATGAACCCCTAGCAACCTCTGAGGGAACCATAGGGTTCCTCGGAAACCTGGGTGAGAAACACTGGTTGGAGGGGAAGGGGGGTATGAAGTCATCATGTAAGTGTAGAATATTGCATGTGAATACTATGTAGTATTCTACCTAACCAGTAGGTGAAGCTCTGGCATATAGAAAAATGAAGTAAGCAAGAGAGAAGAACAATTTAATCAAGACTAATGGAGGCTGACCTTGTTTAAAAATGCTAGCCAATTGGTTGTTATGCTAAACCTTTAGTTTAAATAATTTCCTGGGCAATGGCATAGAGCAAGTAATCAGATTAGGAAAGTCAAAGTAAAGTCAAAAGTACTTATCCGCATACTTGTTTGGTTAATGTCTTAAAGCTTTGGAGTCAGGGGATTCGCATGACAGAAGACACACAACGAGAAGTCTGAAACTGCAGTTTTATTCTAGAAATGTTCCTTTTATAAATAATTTGAGTTGATAACAAAGACTTGAATATAGAATTGGAGAAGAAGACATGGGGTGTGGGGACATGGAATAGGAAATGATGGAAAGAGAGGGAACACTGTAGAACAGATAAAGAAAATTTGAGTAGGACATGCTGTAAGAGTAAAAAATCTAAATATTTTATATCACAGAACTGTGTACTAAGTATTAGCATTCATAAAAGGTCAATATTTATGGTACAACATACATGCAAATCATGGCAAACATAACTGCTAATGTAACCACTACCAGCAAAGCTTAGCCTGTGCTTCCCGTCATTACTGATTTGCAGGTACAGCATCATCTTCTTATGGTCCAACTGGTCTTTTGTCACCAGTTGGTTGGTCACTGATGATGTAACTTTGGCACATCCATAGAAGGGTCAGGACTTTTCCCCACTTTCATTGTACAGTGCAATACCAGGAGGGACCTAGATTTTTTACTTCCTCAGGCCTCCCGGTTGAGGGCAACTTGTTGACAAATATCAGCAAATTTGAAAGCAAAATTTATGTGTAATTTTATAGTTTGATGTTCACCTTGCCCATCCCCAGTGGTGACATCATATTACCCCAAAAATTGTATATGAGCTTTTAAAATCGAATCGGAGAACTGCATCAATAGTGGCCCGGAAATAGGCTAGATGTTTGTTAAGAACCTTAACAAAATGGTTGCTAGTGCAGAGAGAAGTGGACTACTTCTGACCACTCAAAACTGAAATTCAATACTGCCTTAGCTATATTAGCAAATTTTAATAGCTGATTGTGTAGTGTAGCGGGCAAATCCTAAGGGTTCTTTATAAACCATGATACCACAGTCACTGAGGCTGTGTTCTGATATATTATCCTTGTGGCCTTGGAAGTAGGGTAATACTTTATAATTTATTTGAAAATGCAATGCTTTGTATGAAGGTTGGATGTTTACACTTACAGACAGAAGTTACCTAAGTTCTGGATGGGGGTGCAATCCCACAATACTGTTGGACATCCACTCGCTGAAAGGTCAGATCTGATTGGATGGGATTGCGGTTACTCCCCCTAGTCATTTAGTCTCACTGCTGCCTGCTCCGCCGCCAATTGGTAATTACACCGACTCTGGGTAATTCAGCATGTTTATTACATAAGCCACTAAAAGGGGGCTGTTTTACTAGTTCTAGTCTTTTTTCATAGACAAATATGGACAGCAGCAAAATGCCATTTTTTTCCACAAACTGTGAAAACTGACTGTTTTTTAATGCAGAACAGAAGGTGATGGAAAATATTTCCAAAGACAGGAACAAAACATATTTTAGTACAGTGAGTAAGTGTAGAATCTCTGTAACATTTGTTACTGCTGTCAGGGCCTTTCTGTCCCAGTGCCCCATTATCCTCATTTCTAATCAGTCTTCTCAGTAGAGTCACAGACTGCTATAAAAACTTGACAAATAACCATTGTTTTGGCTGTGGTAAAGCTTTTAGTGAGACAAACGTGAGGAATAATGTCTGTTGCTGTCTTGATATTTCTTTACTCAACAATATGAAAACTTTGCTCGGGTTCATAACTTTTCAGCATCCTGTACAGTCTTCCAGCAGTCAAGACGTTAAAATTCCTTACATCCTCCCTTGTTGCCCATAAAGTAGGAAAATCACTTGCCAGCCTGGCCCAGCTCCAGGCTGCTTTCTGAGATTACCATCTTGGATGGATGTCACGCCAGCTCTGCTAGAGAGAAATACACATGGGCTAGCCAGCACCTTCTGGAGGGCCTGTCAGACTTTCCATGAGCTCATAAGAAAACTAGAGCTGTAGAGCAGCAGAAAACAGACAGTGAGATGGGGAGGAGGGGCAACGAAGAGAAGGGTGACCCCATTAACACCTTGGACCCAACACTGGAGTTTGCACTGTAGCTTTGATTTTATTTTGCTAGTAAATTTGCCAAAGGCAGCAACTCCCCAAAACGTTAACACTTTTCCTGGCTCCTCTCTGTCTGTGTCCCTGGATCAGACTCCCTATCCTTTCACTGATCACTACCATTCTGCAGAGCAAGGAGAAACCATCCTTGACCTGTGGAAAAGACTATTACCTTCATCTGCATAATAAAATTAAAGATAGCTGCATTTAAATTAGAGCTGCTGCTAATTGAAACCACTCAGATGACGTTTTCCCAAGGAATAAAAGATTAATTTTAATTGGCAGCAATAACCTGCTATAACCATCAGCCCTAGCTTTCTCTAGTTCCAGTTGTTAGTCATTTTGTGTATTGGTTTTCTCTGGTATAGAGGTTCTAGTATTTTTTTTGGAAGCCTGCATGTGTGTAAAAAAAAAATAAAGTGCACAGGGTATGTCACTTGGCCGTCTTCTAAAAGGGGGCAAAAGCATTATGATGGGACAATAGTTGTCCACTTAGCCAGTTTGACTGCTTTTCTCATGATCAGCTGACCAAGTACCTGGATAGGGGCTATCTCTATACTTAAAAGAGACTCCTAGACAGGTAAGAAACCTAATGAACTCATATACTTCCTCTAGGAATCAGAATAGACCAAAATAAATCCACATCCTTTATCCGGTGGTGTGAAAAGTGAACACCAAATGTACTTGTGTTTGCCAACATACATAAAAACGAGGAAATAAAGGAAAAGGAAAAAAAGCAAAAAATTGGCAGTATGCTTGCATGCTGCTTGTTGTAGTAATTTGCATCCTGCCACCCACCTAGTAGGACATTCTGCAGGATATGAGGAGTATGGAATAGTTTGCAATATGATAGGATTGTGCAGAAAAGGAGACATGTGCCAGCTATTTTCCTGTTGTAGACTGGAATATAGTAATGTCTTCTTGCCATGTGTACATTTATTCCAAATACCCTGTATGTGTCTTTTATTTATATAGTACATTTATCATGATAGAAATATGTTAGCAATACTGGCTGTTTGGCAGTGACCAGCTTTCATTATTCTGAATTTCTGGGAATTATTGGCTCACAGGTCACTAACCTGGAATTATTATAGAGATAAGGATTTCTGATGTTTGTACAGGCCACTTCTGATCTGAATGTTGTATCAGGTTTGGATTGGAGTTTGCATCAGGATACTGACACCTAGGTTCAGTGATAAAGAGATATGTCAAATCAAATACATAGAAGTAGGCATGGCAGATCAGTGTAAGGTGTCAGTGAAAAGCCTAAAAGGGGAATACTTGTGGTTTGATTTTTAATTTAGCTAAACAATAGCTCTTTGGCATTCTTGTATTGTATATTAAATGCTTAACTTTTAAATATACTCAGTTTTCAGCTTATCAGAAAAAATAGCTGTGAAGCCACTGCAGAATGTGACAATATCGGACAATTAGTACCAGTGATCTCCTGTGTTTCTGACCTTAATAAAACAATATGATTAACATCGGTTTAGAGTAAAACGTGTCCATTTCAGGAGTTTGTATGGGTTGGAGTTTTAGCAATAAATCTGGATCTTAAATGAAGACTTGGATCCCTTGAATGGGGTGACATTGCCTGCTTTTCCCGATTAATCCATGGGTCAACAACCAGACTGTGTCTCCTGCTACATCTCCCCATTAGTGTTGGCTGAATAGCTCACTATTCGATTCGACAGCTATTCGATCGAATAGTGGGAAATTGTCCTGGTGATCAAATGCCGAATTCGAACACCATTGAAGTCAATGGTGCGAGAACTCAGGTTTTTTTAGGGTCTTTAAAGGGCTGCAAGAGCAATCAGATTGCTTTTGCGGCCCTTTACTAGTTGTAGGTGTTCTATTGCTGTTTCCGTGCTGTGCTACTACTATGTGTTCTTGGATAGAGTTTCTCTATCCAAGAATCATAGGTGATGAATGGGGACTTGTCCCTATTCATCACCTGTAGGGACCAGTGTTCTTGGATTGAGAAACTCTATCCAAGAACACATAGTAATAGCACAGGGCGGCAACAGCGATCGCTGTTGCAGCGCTGTACTATGTATTCTTGAAAAGAGAAACTCTACCCAAGAACACAGGGCCCTACAGGTGATGAATGGGAACAAGTCGAGTTTTTACTGTCGAATACCGTGTTTTTCAGGTCGGGTCTATCAAAATTCGAACAGCCATATTCGGGTCGAATATAAGGACAACCCAAATTCGAACACCATCACTACTCCCCATATACACTCTCTCACACATAAAGCACCTGGTAGGATTATCTTCTGCAAAAGAATAATTCTCCCTATGAGAAAGTATATCTGGAATTTAGAATTGATATTTTCAGGGATCATAATTTAGATTCAATCATTCGCAGCATCCAAAGACCGAGTTGGCGATGATGACTTAATGGTTACTATATTGATTTTGGCTGCCATTGCTATAAATGAAATCAACTTTTGACACAGGTTTTATACCATGTTATTTATTTTCTAGGAAAAAGACGGACAGGGCTTGTGAAAGGTTTTGTGGAAAACTGAGGTTTATTTTTTGCTCAGGGATCAATAGCATATAAACTGTGGAACCCAGTTTTGTGCTTTTTCGCAAACAACATAGAGAGGTCAAATCAGAAGGCCAAATTTAAAAAGTCTTCTGCATAACTATGTATTATATGCAAAAGACAAATTTTTTAAAACAACACTATTGGTATAGGTAAGTGGACATTATTAGAGCTTGGTATCTGATAAGACTTTTAAGAGTGTAAGTCAGATACAATAGCTTTTCAATGTGAGACCTAGTACTTTTAAATACAAAAACCGTCACTAATTACCCATTCTTTGTGTTCAAGTAGAAAATACCTGTTAGTAACCCCTTTGGTTTTCTGTGTAAATAGCTGCTATGACTAACCAGTCCTTTGTCCATGTTTGTATTTTTTTCTGTAAGCCAAAAAAGAATCTTGATTATCAAATTCTATCATAACTGAAGAGTTTAATTAGATCTGAGCTCAAATTTCATATTTATGAACAGTAATGACTTACTGTTATGAACAGTAATGACTTACTGAGGTACTAAGAAATGCAGGTAGTCAGGTAGGTTTGTCAGTGAATTCTGAATTTATTTAAAGATAAAGGATCTCTTAGTTTGGTAACTTAGTACTTTGTATAGTATATGGACTAGAGAAAAAGCATCTAAGGTATGGTGAGAAGAAAGAGCGAAAGCCAAGAATCTAAATGTGGCGATGAAAAGTCAGAGAAAAGTATTAGGGAACTTTCTAATAAGTGTTAACAACTTGAGTTAGGAAGTTTGCTTGTTACTCAGGTTTGGGATTTTCCGGACACTGCTAAATTCTTTCAATGTGTTTCATGTCGTCCGTAAATGGACAGAATTAAGCTTATTCTAGCACTATTAAAGGACTTTATAAATTATGTTTGGGTTAAAGGTTGATGTCCTGATGATGAAATTTAAATTAAGGTGTTAAACTTCAGGTTCTAAAAATCTACCTCATCTCTGCAATGGCTGAGTGCTATGTATGAGTACGGGGAATATATTAAGGAGTTTTATGTATTTTAACTTTCACTCTTTCCCACTCGCTGTGGCCATCCAACATTTTTGGCAAGCCTGGTTTAGGTTGTGTTTTGTGATTAAAATCGCAAATTGCTGATGTTGAAGTTAATTGTATCTTGCAATAGCTTTATCAGGGAACATGAATGGTGCATATTTATGTTTTGGATTCTTTTTTTGCCACAAATCTTAATGGAATAAAGACCTTTCCTATATGAGGCTTATTTGGGAACCAAAAGCACATTGGTTTATGAATGTGTCAAATTTCTTTTCATGATAAAAAAAAAAAAATTTGATCAATCTCCTTGCATTTAAGTGGTGACACTAGCATTTGGTAAAAGAGAATAATTCAAACTTCATGTGTTGGAGACTTGAAAGATTTATTGTATAATAAAACCAATGGTCAAACCATACAACAGGTTTGTTGGGAAGTAGTGTTTGCAGAAATGTCTGGAGTATGGGCTCTTGCTTTGGACTTCTTGTGGATGATCCACCTGTGATCCTGTGATTTGGGGTATATATATATATGTATATATATATATATATATATATATATAGCAACCAACTAGTAACCTTTACCCTCACTATAGTGAGCCCACTATTAATAGTACATAGGGAGGCCCATATGTGGTGACACAACTTGGGTCTACTTTCCATTCTAATCCAAATTCACATGAATACTGATACTGATGAATACTGCGCATGGGTACATCTCAGACAGGAAACCATTATCTCCCCATACCACATTGTCTGTAAGAGGGGTTCTGCCAAGGTATTTCATTACATCAGTATAGATTATGGGCATCATAGGAAAGCCTCCTGGCCAGGTCCCCACTATATACATGGCATTTGGCCATTTCCCCTTACAAAACATTTTGTTCTGTTATACAGCATTCACGTTACTTATAATAATCATAAATTAATAGTCAGTTAGTCTATAGGTCTATTTTTCACATACAGAATAGACGTCCAGTAGAGTAGCATCCCATCATATTGCCATGTGCGTACCGCCTAACACATAAAACTTCACAATCAACACTGCCTGAAAAACTTTAATATATTATTGTCACTGGAAAGAGACAAATATATAGTTAAATATATATCCTTGCAACAGTACTTTTATGTTAGAACTTTAGGTAGGTATACATGGACTATCTGTTGTACTCTATATCTAGTCACTAGATTTTGGATGATGGATTTCCTAATACTGTGGATTGGTTTTCTTCCAAAATTACTTTTAGGAAAATAACCATAAATCTTCTAACTCTATGGCCATAGCTTCCAGCTTCTTTCCATTACTCTGAACTTAAGTAAATAACAGATCCTCATACTGACTAAAGCAGCATTTCTCAATGAGGGATCTGTGGCATTTAGGATTCCTCTAGACGTTGCTAGGGGTTCCTTGAGCTATGAGCAATTTGTGCATCTCACATCAGTTTAGGTGATACCAATCATCTGTAAGACATATTCTTCCCACTGATCACCATGAAAATATACTGTGATTTAGTATTTATGGCAGGGGTTTCCTGAGGAGATGACAAATAGTTTATGTGTTTCCCCTTGTGAAAAGGTCAAGAAAAGCTAGACTAGTGCAATATAACAACAAATTTGTGTTTAATGATTAAAGAAAAAAAATCACAGCCATTAGCGAGCACAAAAAGTTAGCCAATGCACTCTGCTAAAAAAAATTATAATTATGACGTTACGACACTGAGAGAATTTTATGACAACCAGAATATCTCAAGTGCTCCGATCATAAAACCATAAATGTCTTAAAAATCTTTATGTATGCTGTATATAGAACCTCAAAATGGTAGGTGTTTGTTGTCTAAATAAAGAGAGCAACTAGGGTGATAGTAATGTTCTTCTACAGATACAGTACAGTGAGAGACAAGGGAAAATGTGTTTAGCAGAATCAATGGGTGAAAGTAAAAAATCTGAAAGCTAATACAGCCACCAGATCTAAGGACTGATCAGTTACAATTTAATACATTTTAGTTTTGGGGTTTAGCTATGCTTTAAATATATATTTAGTTATTTTAACTTGTACCAATGCAAATATTTACATACATTTGGTATGGTAAAAGGACATGAGATCCTTAGATCAACTCTGCTAGTGAAGGCGTCAGCCTGCACCCCTAAACAGTTATTGCCAGGCGCAGCCTTACAATAGCCCATACCTTTAATCCTAACCATCAGGTTTTTCTTTGCATTCTTCCACATTGTAGAAAACTTCAGAAATTTTAAAGTGATTTTGATGTTAGTCTATACGTTTTTTTCAGCTGAAGATGAGCATCCCAATATCAGCCTAAATCCATGCCCTACGAATGACAAAACATGTCTCCAGAAAGAACAAGCCAAAGCAAACCGGAACAATATGCAGAAAATGAAGAAGCTGACTTATACCCGTCAAACGATTAATAATTTACCAACTCAGATGGTAAGTGAAGCTTTATAAGGGTCATTAATATTGATTTTCACAAGGTAATGCAGATCTGTAATCATTACCAAAAAATAAAGTATATTTTTATACTTAATATAAAAATAGTGGAAGTACCTGGATATGGTCTGGCATGAGCTTATTGCAGTCCCTGTATAGTGGGTGAAATCCCTAGGTTTAGGGTGAATATTCCAGGGAAAGCTGATTTGGGTATTTTTATCTTCAAATGAGCTATTCATTTTTATCTTGTTATTTTTTTATGAAAGTATGCTGTATTTTTTCTCAAACTCTCTCAGGCAGATAAACAACTTTTTTTATATTTTATTATTAATAAGGCACCATCATCTTCCAAGGTGCTGTACATAAAAAGAAATATAGGTGTAATATACAGAAATACTATACAACAGAAACATTACAATAACTAATATAGACAATATCTAACAAAACATACAAAAATTACAGAAACTTACTTTTTAAATTCTCCTGTAAGTCCCCTGTGCCTCTGTTCCAGAATACGTAGACTATGCTGTATTAGACTGGAATATTTGAATAAATGATTGAAGCTGGGGGCAGTTAAATACACAGTTGAAATACATATTTGGGAACTGGAAATCATTACCTGCCACAAGACTTGTTTTTTTTATTCAGCCTGTTTTGTGATTCAGATACCCCTTACAGACAACCCAAATAGATCCGGACTTTCACTGCAGAGCATGGTCTGCCAACTAGAAAGTTAAGAACACAAAAGAGACTGGACATCATCTCTCTGCTTAAAATGCTCCCACTTTGGACCTAAGTTGATTTCTTTATTTTTTAGGCCTGGAATACACTAACCAGACCATTTAACATTAACTGGAATATGACAAGCAATATAACCGATGCTACTCACAGTTTAATAATACCTTATCAAGAAATACTACCTTCTTATCAATATATTCCCTGACACCCGATGGGCAGATCTTACTGGTAAAACAAAAAAGAGAGGGGGGGTTTTGAGGCTAGAAATATTGTATTCAATAATTATGTATTCAAAAAGGCAATTATCATACATAACAATAATAATCCATATCCTATTAGAGAGTCATGGGATTCGGATGGTATTTCTATACATAGATAGACTGAGCAAAACGAGGTCTGGGCCATCCTGGGCAGAACATTAGAAAAGGTAGATATCATAACAAATTCCAATTTGCATTTAAAATACATTTAGGTGCATCTAAATCCAAAACAAATACCTTAAATATTGTAGGGTACCAGTCCCTAAATGGGGTAACTGCATAACTGTTTTTATTTAGGTTTTTTTCCCACAGTATTTTCACCTGGTGATCCATGGAATAATATACATCTATTTAGACATACAGACAGTGTCACAGCCACAAAGTTAATTTGCTTACATTCCCAATAAACAGACATAGACATGTTTTGGGGATTCACTCTGAGCCTGATATGCTTTAAAATGCTTTAAATATATACTTATGTAATGTTGCCACATGACTCTGCATTTACTGTGTAATGAGGACTGCAAAGAGAAGATCCAAAGAAGAATAGTGACCCAAAGGGGAGAGATTGTTTATCATACTAATATGTTTAAAGTAAAATGTCAGAAAAGTGCTTTCAGTGGAGAATAATTAAACCTGTCAAGGCTATTGGAGAGATTTCTTTTCTGTCCATCTGAATGACCTCAAAGTAAGGAAAGATCCTCCCAATAGGGTTACACGTAGAAATAAGCCAACCAACTCGACCCAAATTTTTTGTTTAGTTTTATCTGTAAGTGGGCTTCGATAAACACTTTGGCTTTTTTTGTAGGGTACCTGTCACATGGCATTGAACATAGCACTGGAGAGATTAGCATCACTCAGGACCAAAACACAGGAGGATTTTTTAAGTACCCCAATACCAAACTGTGACCGAGATGGCTACTTCAATCCAAAGCAGGTAAGGAAAGAGGAAACAAGTCAAGCATATAACATTTTACCTTGTAAAATAGCTAAAAATGGTTGACTCCAAGCTGGGGGGGGGGAATGGTAAGTATAATTTACATGTCCTGGTTAAAGCCTGCCCACTTGTGTGCCCATATCTATCAGCCCTATCATTCACAGTTGTTGCTTATAGTTGTATTGTACTCTTGCTGCAATTGTATTGTAAGCCCTCATTACAATGCATCACCCATTCAGCCACAATGCGACAAAATAAAAAATAAATTCAAACCCCAGGATAATTTACAAAACAGTACACATAAACATAAATTAAGGTGCGGGGAAATAGGAATCCTGGTGGGGAAGGGGTTGAACATTGGCTGCATAAAGGACACCGAATAACTGGAACCTGGACAGATAAGCTATATCAATCCTCCTCCCCCAGCCTAGTAATTCGAATAATAAATGATATTAAATGTACATTTTTAGGTTTATATTTGAGCATATATGGTAGTTGTGAATAAATTAAGTGGTGTATGAATAGGGGTTACAAATCCAACATGACCCACAAATTAGACGAAGGATCTGAACAATAAACTCCTGGCGTTTGAAGCTTATGAATAGCCAACTCAATGAAAACACATTCCTAGTATTGCTAATATTTTATCTCAACAGTTTTTAAAGTAAACCTATTATGAGAAAAGGTTCCGGGGGGCTTGAATGGTCATGATGGAAGGGGAAACTGCATGCTTGCTGCCCCACTTTTGTAGACAGCCCGCTTTATATTTGTTACGTTTTATATAAAAATTACTATAATACTCTTTTTTTATATTCTTGTTGCTATTTCTACTTCTTACAGTGCCATCCAGCTCTGGACGGACAGCGTGGAAAATGCTGGTGCGTCGATCGAAAAACTGGTGTCAAGCTAAGCTCCATCTATGACCCTGTGAATGACCCAGACTGTCAAGTGGGATCTGAACTCATCAGAAAATAATGGAACGAGCTTTGTTTAACTTGAAAACCGCCAACCCCTGGAACATCCAACAAAGACATTTAGTTCTCGGGGACTTGAAACTCTTTACGCTGATGAATCTACAAGCGACTGCAAGAGGAACTTAAAGGGTGTCTCCACTTACCTGGCAAATTTGATATTCTATGGAAGTACATCGTCAACTTTTGTAAATCACTGCTTATTAATTTCCTAATATACTTGTAAAGGTTCTGGAAGTATCCACTGAATCAAATAACATATATAATATTAAGTCAATAGCAATGGTGGAACTATATTCTCTGTCTCCACTTTTCTTAGTTGACTTACCAAAACAGCATTCAATATGAGTTTTCCAATGGCAACAATCAGTAGTGGATACTCCTGGATTCTACATAAATTTAAGGGAACACAATGATTAATAAGCACTACTTAAAAAGTTGATTTTTTTTGTCATCGGCCTTGGAGTATTAAATTTTCCAAAAAGGCAGAGTTGTGGGTTGATACCTTACCCTGCTAAAAAGCCTAAGACATTCCTTTTAAACTGCAGACTGTCGATTTCCAAGGACATATAACTGTGGAAACATGGGAGGTTGGGGTTTAATGCTTCTTTCTTTTATTTAATAGTTATAGGACATTGGCAGGTCAGGATTTGGGAGTCTTAGGATTTAATAGTGTGCAGAGAGTAGCATTCTAATAAGCTAAATAATACCAAGTATTATGTTGGCCACAAGTAGGCAAGTTTTTTGTCTAATATGGTGGAATATTTAATAATTACCTTAAAATTGTCAAGCATCCTAAAACTAAATACATATTTGTTAAAGTTAAACTCCAGTTATACATTCAAAACATAGGTGAACTTTTACCCACCAGTAAAGTTTTTATAACGTACATTTGACCCAGGCATCTCATTCAGCCAGCACGACAAGGTCCTGGACCTAGCTGAAGACTACAAGAGTCATTGAATAAAGCAATACAGCCTGGTTCAAAACCCAGTTAAGCATTTGACTGGATGGTGAAGAAGCAGCAGAACAATGCTGGTCTAACAGGAGGCTAACAGCAAGTTATATTAAAAAAAGTATACTATTAACAAAGTAATCCCATTTTTTTATATACATAACAGAACTAAATGGGGTTTTAATCCAAGGTTAATCTTTAACCTTCTTTGTATCTAAAAACAAACTATAAACTCTTTTTGCTCATTTTTGGTAAAATTTAACATTGAATGTATATATTATAAAAGTTAGAAGTGTGCAATAATATATCTGTTGATGCAGCCAGAAATCAATAAGCTATTGCCCCCTCTGCCCTGTGCTGCACTGAAATCACAAGCGGTGTTATCAGCCCTGTCCAGGTCACCCCTATGATTTACCACCATAGAAATACTACAGTACGTGAGCATTGACCTTCTACAACAGGAATTGTGGTCACCAGGTGAAAAGGATTATTTTGCATTTTTGACTTTAGGCTTGGGTATACTTGGGCCACGTACACACGTGCAATGGTTCTTGTCTGATAATTGGCTCAGGGCTGATATCAGGCGAGAATCTTGTGTGTGTACAGTGCTTGTCTTCCGAACCACCATCCTGGGCGATCCACAGAGGGCGGACAACGAACAATCGTAATGAAAGTGAAGGGGAATGAGTACAGCGGGGTGCCGCTCCATCGTTCTCCCCCTCCCGTCTCCATAGAGCAGAAAGGGCTGTATGTACACTCGTTCATGCAGTTGTTTGTCACTGGAAAGGATTGTGAAAGATCCTTTCCAACGACAATTATTGCACATGTGTGCAATAAGTGCCAGTCTGGAGAATAATCAATTCAGCAACCATATTCAAATCATTTAAACTTGAATAGCAGACAAACAGCTAAATGCACAGATGAAATACATTTGAGATATTGGTACCCTGCCAAAGCATTTGCAATTTTATTCATCTACTTCTGAGCCTAAACTGATCATATTACACATCCCTGGCAGAAGGAGACCTTTACCTTTTGAGCAGTTTTAAAAAAAATCACAGTTTTTGTCCCTCCCCAGCTTGTAATTGGGCAATGAGAGAAGTAGCAGCAGACAACTAAAGTTATCTTTCTGCTTAACTCTCACTTTGGTCCCTTTTCTTGTATTGCAGCACAACCGACCGATCGTGCTGTGTCTCCTTCTCCCAATCTGAGCTCCTGCTATACAGGTACTGCAAAGCTGATACACGGTTTATTTGCAGCGAATTACACTTGTGCAATCAAAAACATACATTTAATGATGAATAAATGCAGAACTGTATTAATTTATCCTCCTGGGGTTTGCCTTTGAAAAGGGAAGAACTCTAAATGCAGTGTTTATTACAAATCCTAATGTGGAAATGCAGGAATATTTAACAGGAATCAGGGGTTTTTAGCAAACTTGGCAACATATTGAAATATTTAGTAGGTATTCAATGAGCTTTGGGACTGGGTTAAGCTCTGCAAATGCTGGCTAAATAATAGATTCCGGCTGCTTAATGCCTGCTTATTATGATGCTCTTTAGACTAGCTATGGAATCTCCAAAGCAAAATGCCCTTGAGTACTTAGCCACCAGAGATAGGTAGGACCTATCCATGTTATTTTGCAGAGAGATAATGGGACATTAAAAAGAATAATCATTTTTAGACTAACCGTCCACATATGACAAGCTTGAGGCTTTTCAAGTTATAGCTGAGAGTTTGAGGAGCTGTTTAATCGGAATTTCAACAAGGAGTGTAATGTGTGAGCCATGTATGCAGCTTAATATCAGATGATGTTCAAAACTGTAAAAACATAAATAATACCTAAACAAATTGTATGAATTAGGTTTTGTTAGCATTATTTGGGGGGGTTTATCGAATTAGCAAGCCCCTGTCTTTTGAGGCTTGCAATGTAGGAATTTTGAAGTAGCAACTTAAGGAGAACCTGGATGACTTGAGCATTGAGATGGTGCAATGGAAAACATTTGGTTTTATTGAGGGTATTGAAAGCTCATCTCCAGGCAAAAATAAAAGCCACCCATTCACCAATTTTATTTTTTTAAAAAAGCCCTCCAAACCACCCTACCCCCACTTACCTAACTATGCTGTCACGTGTCCTTTCTTTGCCACTGGAAACATGTGGTCAAACACTGCAGTCAAAACCCAATGTCATTTGTCATCATATCATTATACCACTACAGTCTATTGGAGCATGCGAGAACCACTCCATTGGGAACTCTTTATGTCACACAAACATTCATTAGAGCCTCCCGCTCTTCTGTAAGGAAGAAGGAACATTTTAGACCTGGAGCATTATTTGAGTCAGATAAGTATTTTTTGGGATCTAGTTAGGTTTTTCAAAAATGTAATCCAAATTTCTTTATTTGTTCTGAAAGAATTAAGGCTGTTTGATTAGAATGGCTAAAAGGGAATTACCGTTTTGGAGACTGAGAAGTCAACAGTGGTAGCTTCCATTGTACCTCAATACAGTTTTTCTTTTTTTAGCAGTAACCCATGGAAAACATATCAAAAATTATTCACTTATTTGACAAAACAATCATCTCTGTATGTATACTTTCGAAGAAAAGATTGGTGGACCCCAATGACTGTTGGGTCTATTTAGTAACGCCATGCAAAAAATGTTTTGAAACCTTTCAAAGGATATTTATCATTTAGAAAATAAATCCTTCTTAGAGATCACTCTTTCCAGGAGAGACATTGATGGAAGTTAAAAAGTTTTCAGTTGTCCCTGATACTCAGGTGAGGAGAACTTTTACAATAGGGATCCTAGTTCCAGTAAAAACTGTCAAAATCAGGCTGTTTGGGACATGATTTTTTACCCCTTCAGCTAAGCAGTCTATTTGATTACTCCAAAAAATTAACAATAAATCAGTGTCTTTATTTCTGAATTATACAATAAATTACAAGCTCCTGTTGGTTTTTCAAACGTTCCCAATACATTTCTGCTTGAGTTTTGAATAAAATGTACATACGCTTATCATTAACTGAGGGATTAAGCAGGTGAAAGTATAGTGATTGGGTATAATCAATCAAGAGTAAGTATTAAAGAATCTACTACTGCAGTGTGAGGTAGACAAGTTGATCAACTGGATTAAATTAATAATTTATCTATAGCTATCCTTACAAAGTACTTTCCCCTAATTTGGGAAATTTCACCCACTTCCTGTATGCAAAATAGGAAGTGAACAAAAATGGGATACAAACAATAGAAAAAGTTGACGGCCTGATATCACTTTTGGCATCACTAAAAAAAGCTTTGGCTTAAGATGTACTTTAAAGGAAACCAGTCCCAACAGGACGTTGGGCATTGCCCATGTTAACCTTCTTTCGGAAATGTTAGTTGCTTGGTTGTGGCAACGACCCTCTTGTGTGCACGTTGTGTGTTTTGCCACTACACTTTGCACTGTTTTACCTAATAAGCCTATATAAGATCTAACATCCTCCAATCCTTTGTGATCCTGCTGTAGCAGTCAGTCTCAATCTTAGCCTAAAAATCTGATACTTAATCAGTTGCTTTAACTGTAGTATGTTTTCACTTCTTGCTATTTGCACTTTAGGGTTGATATATACCAATGTGAGTGTCCGTGCAGCTATTCACATTGCTTTCTTTCTTTGAGAGGTGAAACTTGACTGGTGGCATTAAACAATGCCCCCCACCACTTTTTTATACTCTTGACCTAATACTTGTTCTTTCTCACTATCAAAATAAAAAATGAATAAATTAAAAAAAAATGATAAATAAACTTGAATATAATGAATAAATGTAGTAAATGTTATAAGTACATTTGAGCCTATGGTTTTTTAAAACATGCCATGACATACTTGAGAAGTCGTAATACATTTTAAGTTTAAATGTTATTTGAGTTGCTTGTAGGATTCCAGAGTCTATATTTCATGTTTTTATGTATAATCCTTTATTTTTCTTAATTGCAAAGAAATGATGGACAAGAAAAAAATAAAGTAACAACTCTGTTGCTAGCAGTCAACATCTTTCATGTTTTTAGTTCTGGTTGGAAAATGCTTTGTATATCAAAGCACATTAACAAACAGTAGATTATTTTTAGATATTTTACCTTGCTATTTAACTGTGCATTAGATATATGACAATATAGATTTGACAAACAAAAATATTTCCCTGGTTAATCAGGAAATCTAGATAATTTTACACCTTGCATCCAGATATTGAACAGATTAAAGCAGAATTCGGATTAAAAATAATCTACTAGAGTGTCAGCAATGCTGAGTTACAAAACTATACAAGCTTTGATCAATAATAGGTAGGCCTTTCCCAGTCAATGTTTGATTTTTCAATCAAAATTGATCAAGAAAGGCCCAAGGTTTTTAAAGATTTTGGTCTGATTTGATGTTTTCATCAAATTGAATATCTAATATTTGTATAAAATGTGCATAATTGTCTCTATATGTATAGCCTACACTAAAAATCTGTAAAAGAAAAATACTAAACAGTAAATAACTAAAACACTAAAATATTTAAACACAAACATGTTCTATAATTTGTAGTGGCAACGCTGTTGGGATCTGTAAATATAACATATTATCTATTTGTCTCCATTTCTGCATCTGGGAATGCTGCCAATATGCCAATTTGCTCTTCTCCTAAATCAAACACACAAAGTGTTGTCTGTCTTTGGCTCTTAAAGTAAAGCTGTCATAAGAGAGCTGATGATTCTGATGCTGTTTCTGCCTGGTTGTTGTGCTGATCTATCAGCATATTGTTTAGCGACTCAAACTGTTGAAGCAATAGAATTAGTTTGGAAGGTCATTTTGGTATGTTTTGTATGAACAATGGGGTTCCTGCTTACAGGTACTCTTTATACATATGTGTTCCATCAGTAGTTAATTCATTGGTGATATAATAAAAAAATAACTTATTTAGTTCACAACAAAAACTGGACCTGTACCTGAGCAGTCCAAAAATGCTCTTTGAGGGCTAAAGGGGAGAAATGGCAATTTGCCCCCCACTGTTAGAAGCCTGCAGATCAATATATGGATAGCAAACATAATAGTATTTGCCATATTTAACAATTACTTGTTTACTAAAGTATTTTTAATGAAGTACCCTCTAGATCAGGGGTTGGCAAACCTTTATGGCCACTAGGCGATTTTAGGGGTAGGCGGGAGCACACGAGGCTGGACTCTGAGCCCCGCCCTAATGGCTTCGCCCACCACCAGGGAACGCCCCCTGAAGTGAAATCCCTCTCCTCTGTATGCATTGTGGAGGAGAGGGATTTCCCTTCAGGGAGCGTTCCCTGTTTACTGCGGTGACAGTATCAACGCCGGCCCCGGTAAATAGGGGAACAACAGCAAGGAGGCGGAACCGGAGCTCCGAAGGCTACGGCTCCGGTAGTTCCTAACGCCCCCTGGCAGATCCAGCCGGCATTAGGCCGGATCGGCCAGGGGGCGTTAGGCCGGGACGAACTACCAGCTAGGTCGTATCTGGCCTAAAGGCCGGAGTTTGCCGACCCCTGCTCTAGATTAAAACATTTACCTTTTAGTCAGCTCCTGAAGTGCACATCCTGAGTAAATGGCACTGTCCTGTGGCAAAATAAAATGTGTGGTGCTAATACAACTGTAAACCGAAAGCACTTTAATATACAGACCCTTATGGTGTTTTCAATACCCGTAGAGTCCAGAGCAGCTCATCTACTATATTCTGTAGTATTGTAGTCTAGCATTTATAAGGGTAGTAAGTGCATAATTGCTAGTTCCTTAGGGCTGTTCAATCTCACCTAATAGTTTTTAGTAAATAGTTACCCCCATATTGTAACATATCAGTATTGGTGACCATACTTATAGCTGATCTGTGCTTTGCATACCTTAGTTTAATATATAAATGTGGATCACCATAGTGTATATACAGCATGCCACTTTCTCTGGCGTCTGTATATATATTATGGTAGTCTGTCACTGATTCTTAGTAGTACTGTATGTTTATCATGCATCTCTGCCATGATGAAAACTGCTGTGACATCATCAATGCTGGAATTTGTAGACTTGTGCTTTATTTGGTCCTGCTGTTCCTTGATCTTTCATTTAAAAATGCACTTAAATGCTTGATAGACTTGACGGAAGGGATAGTAATGGCAAAGAAAGTAATCAATGCAAACATATGCTAGGGCTTAACTGGCCCAATTTAACATGTCTGTATCTGCAGCATTTTATAATATACATTCGCAAAGTAGTTACATGGGTTTGGTTGGAGGAGTTAAAATGGTGCTTGAACAAAAAACATTTTGATGTTGACAAGACATGAGTGGAAGTTAAAAAACTTTGATTTTTAGTAGGAACATTTCTCATCAAAAATGTGTCTGCTGGATATATATCTGGATATATTCTGGATATAAATAAAGCACTAAATCTTGGACCTGGTTGTAATATAACCTTTGCTATGGGATGTGGCCATCATAAAATGGTGATAGTTCAAGCACTTCCAAAGCCTCCAAGCCAGAGCATGCAGTGTCAATGACACTTCTTTCTTTGCCTAAAGAGCTTGGCTTACAGCAAAATGCATCATTGTGTCATGCCTATGGTGTTTTCTTGGTAGATTTTAACTACTGCCATTGTCAGGTAGCCACATCACATGCAACATCTGGAGTCGCTGCAAGAATTAATTCTTCTAGATTGTAATGTTTGAAACAGCAAGATAATGTGGCTTTATTTAAGAAGATTTTTATGGTACTTTCACAATTGTTACTTATCTAAAAGTCTCATTTTGTCACTTTGATTTCCACTTTAAGTATAATTTTTTTTTTAATGTTTTAATGTCTTTTGAAATGACCACAATATATTTGTGAATGCAAATGTCTTGTCATACAGAGGTGACAAACGTGTGGGTGACCCACCTGTCTGATCGACCAATAACAAAGCTAGCGTTTACTTTACAAAGTTAGAAACAAGAATTGTCATGACAAAGGATATCTGCCTTTAAATCAATGTAGCATTTTGAAATGTAATGTACATATCAACTTTGTTTGAAATGCAATGTGAAGCAATAAAACACTGATATTTCATTAAAGCTGGTTGATGATTTTATATTTTGCTTTCCTAATCAGCATGGGAAATAAACAGCACTGTGGCACCTGGGTTCATCTATTGTGGCAACAGAGGCTACAGAACTCAATGAATTTTTGCTTATCAAGTGGCATTGGTTTTTTACCATAATGAAGACCAATGTATAATTACAGCATTGACTTAAATTACATAATCACAAAGCCATTACATTAAAAGTAAGCGACTGATATTTTGCCATTGATAACCCCGGTTTTCAGTAATATTGCTGCATTGAGTAGTGCCAAAAAATGAGAGATCTAAGAATCCTCTGGAATAGTTTTTTAATGGTGTTTACAACTGGAACAATTGGGGGGGCCAAATTGAGATTCTTCCCCTTGTATCAAACTTTCAATGCTCTTTATCTTGAGTTCCTCCTCCTTTACAGTGCATAATCATTGATAAAAAGTATTTTCACAAGAATCAATCATGAATGGGATCTTATGAAATTATACATGAGGCCTACCAAGAATTCTAAACCAAGATCCTCCGCCCATCTTGCTGAAAAATAGGCATCAAACCAATATTCCCAAAGACAAGTTTTCATGAGGTGTCTTTTCACAGATATGGCATACATATTTTTTAGATTATCTGTGTAAATCTTTAATGTTCAAACTTGCCAGACCTCTCCTCTTACTTCACAAGTGTACTTTGGCCCTGTTGGTGGGCTATAATTTTGGCAGACCAGCTATATACATATATAGTACTAAATGGAGATGTGGCAGCAATAATTTCAGGTAGGGACATTTTGTTAAAAAGCTGTCAAGCAGTGAAAACCAGTAGAAAAGAGAAGACTGTGACCATAAGGCTCACAAGCTGCATTCTGGGAGAGGAGGGAGCAGACAACTTTGATTCTGCCCTATCCTTCCCCCCTCCACATTCAGAACATTTCCAGGTCCTACCACTTTCACCTGTGCAACATCTCCAAAATCTGCCCCGATCTATCCCCGGAGACCATCCTTCCCCCCTCCACATTCAGAACATTTCCAGGTCCTACCACTTTCACCTGTGCAACATCTCCAAAATCTGCCCCGATCTATCCCCGGAGACCACCAAACTCCTTGTACACGTTCATATCATCTCTCATCTGGACTACTGTAACATCCTTCTCTCTGGTATTCCACTAACCCGACTCCTCTACAATCTATCTATCTACAATCTATTATGAATGCTGCAGCCAGACTCATCCATCCTTCCCACCACTCCTCTTCTGCTGCATCTCTTTGTAGTTCTCTTCATTGGCTTCCATTTCACCTTAGAATCAAATTCAAGCTCCTGTGTTTTGCCATCAAAGCCCTACACAACTCTTGTCCCACATACCTTTGTGCCCTGATAGAAAAATACTCCCCTGACTACACTTCTCAATCCTCCAATGACCTACTAATGACTTTCTCACTCATGACATTGTCACATGCACGACTCCAAGACTTTTGTAGTGGCTGCCCCCACTCTCAGTCAAATATGGCTAGAACACACAACAGTAAGTTACTCCATTCAAATAAATGTACCTTCTGATTGACATACAGTTAACCTGATCACACCCAAGAAGTAAAAAAGTTTGGCTTCTGTAGGGAGGTTAAAATGCAAAAATTTTTGGTGTCTCTTTCAGTGATGTTTGGAATGTTAGTCCCTATAACATATTCCTGGCACTGCTATTGCTATAGGCAAATGATACAAGGCTTATATTACCATCAATTTTGGAACCAAGTACATCACTTTCTATTCAGCTTGCTCTTACTTTCTGCACAGCTATCTTTTCAAAACCCATCTTTTTTGACTTGCCTAGCTGTCTTCTTCTGTCTCATAAAAGCCTCACTCCTTCCCACACTTCCATATTCCTCTTCTAATGTGTGCCACTTCCCCCACCTCTCCTCCTGTGTCAGTGTCTGTATCTGTCTGTCCTTTGCAACCCCTATCTAATGTACAGAGCTTTGCAATATGTTGCCACTATTTAAGTACTGTCTAATCATAATAATATCCATTATAAATGTACAGTTAGCCCTTGAGTATTATTTAACAATACTTAAAATCCTGTCTGGATTTATTACCAATCCTGATGTCCCACAGAAGGTCCACAGAATTCCTTTTAATCTATAATTAAAAAATTCTAATTATTTATTGTTTCAGTAGTACTGAATACAGATTCTTTTGCACAATCCTTCCAGTTCTGAGAGCAATAAAAGTCTCACATGACATTCCCTTGTGCTCAGTGTGGTAGAAGGGATTTTAGAATCCAGTGTTTCCACTGACTCTGCTAATCTAAGTTCATCACCTGAGTTCTAAGAAAATAAACATCCAAAGTTAAATATTGGCAACAAATGGCGCTGTCCTAGAATAACCACAATATATATAACAGACATTCTCTTGATGAGTGATTAGTATAATCATATATACAACCTACAGGTTAAACTAAATACAATAACAAGTCTAAAGTTCAAAATTTGTAAAACTAAAAATGCAAGATCTTTTTTTAACAGTCACATGGCTCAAATCAGGGATCCTGATCCTTGTGTAAGGATGATCATATACATGGCAACTTTCCAAAAACTTTAACCACTTTTAGTCAAGCTGAAAATAAAATCCGAAGCAACCAAACATAGGAATTAGTGGTTTGATCAACCCAAAATTGTATCAATTAAACCAAATAAATTGTAATCCGGTAGAAATATCAGACTGCTTTCATTAAAATGACCATGGGTAATTCTGGTTCAAGTCATTTTTTTCAAAAACTGTGCTGAAACAATTTATATAATATTTGGTGTTGGATAACCATTTTTCAGTTATCCCCAGTAGAATAAATGTGGCTGAAATTGCCTAAAGTATGTCAAGACAAAATTTTAAATACGTAAGGAGTATATGTCTGCATTACATGCACATTACCCCATACATTATGATTTAATATGCATTTATTTAGGAATGTGTGCATAGAGAAAAATACTTGTTGATCGGATAAGTTCCACTGTGCAAACTTATATGTGGATTGAGTGGTCTCAGCTCTACCCAGTTGTCTTTTACTAAAATTCTTAACCCTCCCACTCTCCGATCTCTACAATATAAAGCATACCTATTGTGTAGTCCAAGGAAGAAATTTATTTTGCTACTTGTAAAGGATAACTAAAGGAAACAAAATGGTGGAGAGTGTAATTTTGGAATGAATTCTTTTCTGTGTAAAGGACAGGAAGTAAAGTCTCCATAAGGAAAAAGAGATTACAAAAAACTGAGAGCTCAGTACAAGAGCCTCTGATAAAAACAGGACATGTTGTAGCATTGCTGTTGACCAGGGGTGCCCAACAGGTGGATCCCGATCGACTGGTAGATCAGAAAGGCAACGCCAGTAGATCGCCTTTCAAAAAAAACTCAACCACGCACAGGAGTTATTAAGTCCAAGTTTTTATTGTTGGTAGATCATTTTGACTTGGTCATTTTAAAAGTAGCTTGCAAGCCAAAAAAGTGTGGGCACTCTCGCTGTAGACTGAGTGATGTAGAACATAGTGGAACCCAGCTCCAGAGAGGTGGTTATGCACTTTGACACACACTTGTATTCTAATTGTGCCACTGGCCTGAGCACACTTTATTTTGCTTGGATGGCATTTATGCTTTAGTGTTTTCTACTTTCCCTGGATGTATTGTTGGTTTGTTATACATTTTTTATAGGGATTACTTTTTATTTCTTTTTCTCTATTGAACAAATATTTAGGCTTTTAAGACTGCACGGGAAGTGAAGGGAAATCTCCCTAGCAGGCAAATAGACAGAACTAACAACATGCAATTGCCAATACAATGAGCCTGATATATTAAAGACTGGAAATGTACACTATCATGGGTGAACCTGAGTGATCCAATAAACCTGGTATGGGTTTCTTATAAACAATTTCATATTTGTTGACAAATGCATTCAATCCTGGAACAGTTCCATTCCAGGTTTGCAGCATGCACCATTCACCGGCCCAATTAAGCACCATTTTGTCCCTGATCGTTCCTAACCCCCAGAAACCAGTGGGAACCCTTCCCTTATCTCACCTTGACTGTTGGTTGTTAGGGAAGAGGGCGATGGAGTGAAACACAATCAGGAAAAGAACAGCCATTACCAACTAAGGTTTGATTTGATAACACCATTTTGATACTTTAGCAATAAGAAAGGCTTATAAAGATTTCTCCTGCATCAGCATTTTCCCTCTGACCACAAATAATAAAATATGTTGGAAAGAGAACGCATTGTGTTTTTGTAAATATTTACATTTTTTTGTAATGCTGTAATATCATTCACTAAGCCACACTAAGTACAGTATTATTAATATTTTATTGTATTCTTCTCTTTATTATAAAACTTTATTTGTATCCGATCAGCAATTGTAACCGCACCCCCCCACCATTTCCAATTTTCCCAAAATGTCCCCAAGCTACTTATGTATCTCTGGTTTTAGGTCGTAGGAAGTTTACATTCTTTTACATTGAAATCTGATCAGCACTGACCACCCTAGCACCTCGTTCCTCTTGGACTTGTATTGTTCCAATATCTAGACTAATGATCCTCAGGATATGACCCCAATATTGTCAGTGGAGACCTAGTGCACAAGTGTTGCTAGCTTGGTCGTATAGGGCATAGAAACATGTACACTTAATTGCCTATTCCTTTTTTTACTGTTGTTCATTTTAAAACTTCCAATCAATCCTTCACAGATCTGTTCACCTGCTATAGCGGCCTTTCCTGACCTTTTTAACATGGAGGACTTTGAGGTCTTCATATTCACAATTCACAGTATATCCGTGTGCTGGCCAGTGAGAAGAATGTCACCCTATCAGCCAAAAAGCTGGTGTCACTTAAACTGACCTGAGAGTCACAAATTGCTCACGGCTCATGGAACCCCTAGCAGCCTCTGGAGGGATCCTAGGGTTCTATGGAACCCTGGTTGAGAAACAATATGCTGTAGCAAAGTGAAATGCCTGTATATCTTGGTATATGACAGTATGTTGACCCTTCTCCATGGCTGCATCCCTGATTATTTTACTGGCTTATCACCAGACCCAAATACTTTAATGTGATGGTAGGTGGGGAGCGCTTAAACTTTCATAAACTTGGATTGACTTGAATTATTTACATGGTGCTGCTTCTCCAATAAGTAGGCAATGAAACGTCATGCACAAGATAAGATACACAATAGGGTTAAAGGTAGCAATTAAACATGGGTAACAAGGTAACGTTACCTTAACATTAGGTGAATTGACAATTGACGTTTTGGAATATGAATTCTCAGGCTGTGCCTAGGATTCCTTTTCAGGAAGAACATGAATAAGTTTAGTTGATATAAGTTCCTCCTGCAATCTACTTTACACAGCCAACAATCATCCTTGTGCAATATTGTTTTTCCAGACACATGCTGTAATATGGCTCCCCTGTGGCTGTATATGTCTATATCTTTGGATGGAGATTCAGTGGAAGGGAAATAAAAGCCTGAAACCAGTTTGGCTGTGTTCCTCTACCCTCCCTGTATGAAGTCTTACATGCTAATGGAGTTGCAAGCTGAGTCTGCTGGCATTTAAAACATTCTTGAAAATAAACATTGACCTATTTGTTTCCTTTATCTGGAGCAGTCTGCTTTACTGAAACGTGGATGCTGTGTATTCTCTTGTAATCTGGATCTGCTTTTTCTTTTCTGTCTCTATCTCTACTGTGCGTCTTTTTTTTTCTTTAAAAGAAATATTTTACCCAATACTGGTGTCTCAAATAGAGGTGTACATTGACTGCTTAGATCCCTACTATACAAGATCAGCTTCCCAATTTATGAACTGTTCATTTGCTGATCAGAATAATGCTAGTCAGTAATGTGGATCCCCAATGAAAAAAACGTAACCAGTAACTAAACAATGGAAAACAGAAGACCGGGCTGGTGTATCTTTTTTTTTCAGGAGTAAATTACATTGGGTTGGGAGAGAGCTAAGCATATCCATATGCATATAGATCATACATATGTATGGCTATAAATGGCTGTTTAAATTAGCAGGCTTAGGTAGTAACTTGCGGTTCTGGAAGTAATTAGGTGTGGGGGAGCTAGAAAGTTAAAAGAGTTTGACAAAAGAATATCCAGTATTATCTGGAAATAGTCCCAAGAGGATATGATTTTATAAAGAACAGAGTTAGGTAGAACAAGGCAGAGCATAGGCAGTATGGGAAGTGTGACAACATTACAATCTATCCCATGACCATAGATAAACACGTAATTTTTTGTTCTTTCAAAAAACATTAAATATAGTGTGTATTTATAGGTATGATACATTGGGTGGAAATAAAAGAAAGCCTAGCACTGATTGATGACTATCTGTGTATAACTTGAATAATATAATGTCTGTGCCAGGGCAGAGAATGGGACATGCCCTTCCCCTGAATCATCCTGTTTGCAGTCTGTTCTCTCCTGCTATTTGGGTCTTTTTTACAACATACTTTTTCTTTTCTTTTTTAAATCTCTAAAAGCACATCTCTCCCAGACAGAGTTGTCTGGTTGTCATGTATGCTTTAATTTTCTTATTTTGGCATTAACCGAATATCATAGGCTATAAATGTTATTATTGAGGCAAATCAGAAATGGATTTTGCAACAATAATAATGCATTTTGAAAAAGTTTTAGAACTGAACTGATGGGGGATAGTAGGCAATGGTAATATAACAGGGGTTTAGGCATTAAGTGAACCTGTTGCTCTGCCTAAGTAAGTTCACATAAAACTACAGAAAAAAACTGTATATCCCTTTTATAATGAACTGTAATGCAAAGTTAAAACATTTCTAGGGCATGATCACATCTTGGAGCATCCATGTAAAACAGCAGGATAGGAAAGTAAAAGGCTGAGCTGGAATGATCCTGGGCTCTATATGTAAAGCATGCATTAGCCCGTACATTAAGCAGCTGAGCGTTTGCAGTAATGAGAATATAAACAATTCATAGAGGACAAACCCAGGAGAAAATGTTTTTCCGAAACAAAATATATCAGAAAATGAGTATACATTAAGAAGCATTGCCTAGGAATTTATATACTGTGTTCCCAGCCAACAATTCCTTCAAGAGCCAAAGAACACAGGATTAAAATGGAACTTTGTAGGCAACGGCATGCAAAAATTCAAAGATTTAAACAAGGCTCTTGGCTTGTACCTATTAGCTCAGTGCAAGCTGCAGTTGTTTATTAAATCTTAGCTTCCAATTACTTTTCAGTTTATAACACATTGATATTATGGGCAAAGTTGTTAATTATATATGATTGGTTGGTTTCCTTCATTTTCTTTAAGCTGGTTTTCAATTTGGTGCAAAGATTCCGACACACCTAAAATGAGTACAGTTTGTATTTGCTTTTTTGGTGATAATAATTTGGGGAATTATACATAGGTGCTAAAAGTTTAATTGAATGTTCTGCAGTGTAATATTACTGCCTCTAGTATCCCATTGGCTTCTTTGTATCTTTAGCTTGAGTGTCAAGAGTCAGAATTGAGGAGAGGTCTGGCAGCCTTACACTGTCCTAACGTCATACTCCTTTGTCTTGTTCATCAGAATATCAGTTACCTGAGTTAAAATGAAAGGTAGATAGCCTAGGGTTCTGGTTTTGACATTTAGGCCTTTTTCAAACCGGCTAAATTGGCACCCATATGTCAATGTCTGCAGATCCCTGTCTAATGTGGTCTGTCAAGTTCTATGACCAGTTAAATGATGGGAAGGTTAACTGGAGCTCTGTACAGTGCCTATGCAGATGATTTTATTGTAAAGCTGCGTACACACTTCCAATTTTTATCGTTCAAAATGAACGACGAACGAACGACGAACGATCGATTGGGCAAAAATCGTTCGTAAAAAAAGTAACCAACGACGCCGACGAACGAGGAAAGTCGTTGGAAATGAACGACCGGACCGGCGGATCGGATTGGACGACGATCGTTGACCATCGTTCGTGTGTACGATCGTTCATTGATCGTCCATGGTCTGAGCATGCGTGATGAACGAACGTTCCTGTGGTGCACGTAACTTCCTGTATCGTTCAAACGATCGCATCTATTGTGTGTACAATATCTACGAACGATCGTGTCGTTATCTCTATGTACAGGATCGGTGCTATACGATCGGTCGCAGATATCGTGCAGGATCGTTCGTCGTTCGTTTACCAACGATAATAATTGGAAGTGTGTACGTAGCTTAAATAATTAAGTAGTTTTCAAAGGTAGTACATTTTTACTGTTTTCTTGTTACTGTAGTTTTTAAAAGGCCCAGGATAAAGCAATTTGGCACATTTGCAAAAAGTCCCTCTATCTTGGCATTTTTCTATGTTTGCTAACCCTGATTGCTAATGCCAGTCAATCTCAAAGTAAATATCCATACAAATATTGCAAATACAGGGCATGAAGATAGAGCGTTCAACATACTTGATATAGGGGCATCCGGTATCACACCTTAGCTTTGGTTTGCGGAGATCCCATTTGATGAAATACAGTCATTCTGACCAGTAATTGACTACATAGGTAAGAATTTAAATAGTTACAATTTATATGTGCTCTGCTCCGAAAATAAGCTGAACTGGGAAAGATATCCTGGGGCCAGCATAAAAATTAGGGGAGAGTAAAGGTTTACTTAAAAAGGTGCTTTTGTATAAATCAGTGTTTCTCATTCCCAGTTAGTTGGAACACTAAGATTCCTTCAGAGGTTAATAGGTGTTCCTTTAACAATTTGTGCCACTGGGGTCAGTTTAGGTGACACCAATGATTGGTTTGGCTATCTGTAAGGGTGACATTCTTCCCACTGGTCAATGTAAGAAGCATTCTTCCCAATGACCACTATACTAATGTGTGGTGAGCTGTGAATATACAAAACATAGCAGGGGTTCTCCAAAGACCTGAAAGGTATTCCAAGTGGTTCCCCTCATGTTAAAAAAGTCGAGAAACCCTGGTATAATGAGAACAGAATGAGAAACAGAATTTTTTCAAATACCTCCATCCCTAATATAAACTTTTATAGGAAAATATTGCTATGCTACTTCACTGTCACTGCTGCTTTAAGTCTTTACTTAAACACATAGGAAAAAAAACAGGCCTAAAATGATCATCTAGTTAGTCATGTTGCCTATTTAAATAAATAAAAAATAAAGAAAATCTGTTATGTGAACTCAGTGTGACATTTTTTTACTTGTGTAGGGAACTCCTTTTTTCTATCTGCTTGCTAAATTGTAACTTTGTAAATTGCAAATAAAGTTGTTGATAGGTTTCCTGCCCCTGATAGTGGCCTTAGAAACCCCATCAGAGATGACAGAAATGCAGGAAGTACAGGGACAGAGAAGAGAATCTAGCATAGGTTAGGCATCCGATGGCCCATAGGTAGCAGAGGTCCGGTTGCATTGGCAGATAAGTGTGATTGTTAGGGTCTAAGTGGTAATGCAGATAGATTGTTCCTGAACTCCAGAGACTTTGCCTGCATCCCTGCAATCCGGGATCACAGCATACACAGCCCAATTGTCGGTTGGAAGATCTCCTTGCTGCTGTTTTCAGGATCATCTCATCAGGACATATTTGTTACCATCAACTCCAGAGGCCTCTGCAACTCATCCTGACACTGATCATAACTGGAGGTATTTGTAGTTATAGACTGTATATATACCCGGGTAAATCTGTGCACAATTCTCCTCAGGACTCTGCTATGTGTACCTATTCATGTTTATAGATTGTAAATATAGTTAGTATTGTTTTGAGATAAAAAGCTTACAAATACTCCAGCCTGTGTGTTCATTTAGCTGCAATGGTTAATGTTGTATGCTGGGTGTAGTGGTTCCCCGGATGCTGTTTTATATTACTGGTATTATTTCTGGTTAATGTCCCAGGAAGGGAGCCCCTCTGCTAACAGAGACCCTGTCCTGGGTGGAGGCACTGTCAACTTTATTAGTATCCTCACTCTTCCATATAGCGAAGACCCAGGATCCTCTCTGTTATCTACAGGTTAGCGCCATAGCCTGGTTTGTGGGGGTCATTTACATGACCCCCCTATAACAGGGCTACACTTGGAATTGTTTAGTAGAATTATCTCAGACAGTGTGCCCAGACGACTATATAAATATTGGAACAAGTTAAGTCCAAGTTCAGTTACTGTGTTTCTAAGAAAGTTGAAATGTAACTTATTGACAGGTTTGGAGACAGTATTAACTGCTGGGGTAAAACATGAAAAAGCTCTGTGCTGCTGGCAAATAAAAACAAAAAACTGCACAATTATATTACAAGTATTAAAATGAGCGGAAATAGATAATGAAACCATTAAAGCCCAGTTTTGATCAAACTTAAACCACTCTATTCTCTCTTCCTCTGACACCCCCTTTTCAATAATTCAGCATTATGTAATGTAAAATAAAAAGCTGTGTTTGACTCACTTGCATACATCATGATGTGCCCTGCGCCAGCTCCTTTTCCAGAGGTCAGTGATTCGGGGCTGCAGTCAAGACTGGCCATCAGTTGGTCTTGAAGTTGCCTCATAAAAACATGTCACTGCAGTTTTCCAAGGCTCAAGAGGACCCACCACTGAACAGACAATGCAGGGGATTTGACCTGCTCGACAGATTTTGGACCAGTAAATTGGATTATTTAAATAAGAAAATAGGAGATAAAGAATATTGTTGCCATTGGACCAAAGATGTGTGTTGTATAAAAATGTCTCTTGGCATAAATACATTGGAAGTATTATGAGGAGCAGCACAACATTTAGTTCCTATTACAAAATACACTTATCTATTAGGAAAACTATTGTTCCTTTATTCTTTTGATTTATGTTTTTACTATACATGTGAATAAGATTAAATTAATTAACCTAAATCCAACATATCTTCGTCTTGCACGCTAAACCCTTTGTATTTTGATCAGTCGGTGACCCAGTGTTGGATTTGACTTTCATGGTCAACAGGTTCTTGTGGGCTCTGCGGTCTGTTCTCTTAAGATTCTAACAGAGAAACATTCTACTATTGCAAGCCTGCAGGGTGGTTTCTTTTCCATTAGGATCCTTACAGAAGTAAAAATCCTGATTGCTATAGAAGAGGACCAGACCATTTCCTGACATAGCGTAGACAACAAATCCTGCCCACTTGAAGTATGATGATGATATAGCAATCATAGGGAGGCCAAGTGGGGCTGGTTTGTTAAAAGTATAGCTATGATTTAATTTAAATAAAAATCATATTTTATCATTAAAATGCCTATTTTTTTTTACTTAGTAATGCTGCACAGTGTTCATCCTCAAGTCCATGATGGGGTTACTGCTAATGAAATGAATTTTTGTCTTGCAAAGGATATTTTATTTAGCTAAATGAATTTGTTGAAAATTCAGTTTGCGAAGCATACCCAATCAAGGGCAATGAAGCATGATTTTTATCTTGCAAATGATTAGATGGCTAGAGTCAGCACAGCTTCACCTTCAGAGCGATAATACACTTTGCTAATTGAAAAGTCCAAACTTAAATAAATCAACCTCATAGTGTTCATGGTATGCTTTACCCCATATTTTGGACATCACTTAGCGAAGTGCAAATTTCATTTTAAGAGTGATCATTCACTTTGCGGGTGAACAGCCTAAATTAATTTAGTGAATCAACCCCAGTGTTGCATAAACATACCAAAATAAATATAGGCACGGTGGAAATGTATTTTCTTTATAGTAACATTTGCCAGAACAAATAAACAGCATAGCATACATTTGGATCCTGAATAAATATACATTTACCAAACATGTCCTTTATATATAAAGTTGTTTGTTAGTACTTCAGCCTTAAAAATAGACATATATATTTATTAATAGGTAGCATCACTTATTTCGTTATAGATCTTCAGTCCACTTCAGGACAGATGGACAACTGATATCCTGAAGGGCGGCAGGCAAGAAATCAAGTTTTGACCTGATTAGATCTGTAACAAGCAGTTAGGACTCATTCCCGCTTTAGGGGTACAATGCGTTTTACTAAACGCATACACATTCCTGCATGTTGCAGTGCTCAGCATTTGGCAATCTAATAATTGGGCACATTGTGTGCTGCCATGCTTTGTGTTGCATTGCAGCATGTTGGTAAAGTGCATTTGAGGTCCTATTAACAATGAATGTCAACTCAGTTCACTAACACGTACCCTATGAAATCCTTAGTCAAAACCCAAGCAAGTAAAAGCCAAGGTTTTGCATCCCCAAATATCAATGTTTCTGATGTCCCTGATGGCAATATAGCAGTCTTCTTTACTGCCTAATTTACCAGTGTTCTGTATTCTCCATATAGAAATCCCAAATTGCTGTATGGCCCTCTTATATTTAGTGTTCATTTGTAAATTAAATATTTATATTTTAGAAATACAGTGTGATTATGGGTCTGGTTTATTAAATTTCCTCAAGACTGGAGAAGATAGACTACCATGGGTGATCTACCAAACCTGGAATAGATCTGGTCAAGGATTTAAAACATAAAACATTTGCCAACTGATAGCAAATGATTTTTAGGAAATCTTTTCCTGGTTTGCTGCATCCCCCATGATAGTTAAGGATTCCAGTGCCAAAATAGCCAACCACTTTGCCCCACGTTTTCCCATTCTTTAACGGGATTATTCTCAAGGAAAACACACACAATTGTACTTACTATGGCCATAACTTGGTAATTAAAAAGGAACTATACTCAAATGTAAAAATAATAAAATAAAAACATACTGCGTCGTCATCCTGGCATCCGTCCCAGAGCCAGCGCTCCGGGTGCTGCCATCTTTGTCTTTTCTTCTGGGTTCTTCATCCTACGTCACCCGACCCAAGCCCTAGATCCGGTGACCTAGGATGCGCATGCATGAAATCGGCAAATTTTTCTCTTTGAGCAAAAAAGGCTCCTTCTGCGCATGCCCGAGAAGCTCAGGCATGCACAGAAGGAGCGCCCGAGAGCCTCCCGGGATGCCTGACGTAGGAATCCCGGAAGGTTTTGTGCTCCCATTCATTCGGGGGGAATTAGGGGGCGGTGTTGCACCTAAATAAAAACTGAATTTTTACCTTACATAAAAGGGTTCTCTACCCTTTTATGTAAAGTGAAAATTCTGAGTTTAGGTACGCTTTAAGTCATTATTACATCAAACATTACAAACCTCCCACCTCTAACCAGCATATTCATAATGTAAACAATCATATTATTACAATCCCCTACCTTAACCTTAAAGGGAGAGGGGTAACCATAATTTCTTCCAGTTTAGATTGCAGGTCTTTGAATGCCTTATCTATTTTACAAATACATTTTAGGGTCCGCTATTACCTTACTCAAATTGTTCCCAGACACATTACACCACCTCGGACACCAAACACAAGCAGTCCCTGATCACATTTAAACAACAGCAGATAAACTTCTTCCTCCACCACTGTTTTTGGAGACATACCTCAAAGTAAGGTCTCAACAACAGCTGCAAAACCTGCCTTCGAGGATCTTCTAACCACCCCACTACCAACAACCACCTAACCCAAACAAAAGCTCAGTATTGGGTAAAATTCTTCAATATCGTTTTCTGATCCCCAAATAACTGATCCCTATTTCCTCCTACTTCTCTCCTTTCCTAACCTCCAAGCTAACCAAACCTTGCACACTCCACTCTATGCAATCCCTCAGACTTAACCCTTTCCTCGGTAACCCACTACCCCCCCCCCCCCCCCAACATGGCTTTTCTTGAAAGAAAGTCTGAAGAAAGTTTAAAATGTATCTAAGGCTAAAAAACATGTTTTTAAATTGTGGTTTGAATGAGAATTCCTGTTTTGGCAGACTTACCACCCTTTTTGTCCTAGTAAACTGGAGAAATCCCAGATTTTGAGTCATCACTGTAACAGAAATCTCCAGAGTTGAAACCTTCTTAGGCGGACACCAGTAAAAATTGCTAAATGGGGATTTCCCTTACTTTGGATCAGTTTTTTTCACATTTTTTCTCACTATTCCATACTCTATCCAATGCTACACAAATTGCTTAAGATAGACAAATCCTAAATTGAAATGATCATAACCAAATATCCTTTTTATATAACATCTGTCTTCATAAAGTTTATGACTAGGTAGGGAACGTAAACATTTTAGGTAAAAGGTGGAGTTTTACTTTTAATTTATTTTTAGCAACTGGGCTGCAAATTACATAAAAATAACTTTCCTGGAAAGCCTCAAGCATGCAGAGCAATAGATCCAATGCCTGATTAACCCTTCCTTTTACCTAACATTCTAAGAATGACTTCAGTGTACAGTATATCATACAATGTACTGTATGTACTGCAGGTTTTTGCTATAGAATATATCACACATCTGATCTGTACATTTTGAAGCTTGTTTGAGAAAGACCTTTGCTGTTTTTGGACGATTGCCCTGCAGCTGCTCTATAGCAGTTGTTCTTCTGGCGAGCTGTGAGCTCGATGAAAAGGCCAGAACAGTATGCCTTATGTGCTGCTACAAGTCAGGCCCAACCACTTGCCAGAGCAAGATTAATAATGTGGGTAATGGAATATTAGATTCAGGCACTTCTCTCAAATTAGGCCAGCAATGGGAAATCTCTTTTCACAGGCTGTTCATTTTCTTGGGACAATGGAGAAGAAGTTGTTCAAATTCAAGTTTGGTGACTAATTTAGGATACCTTTAAAATGAGGCACCAGATTAGTCAGTAAACTGCTAATGCTGTCAAGGAAAAACATATGAAATTGTAATCTCATGAATGGGCTTAAAAGTCTCCAGATCTACAGATCTCAACATATATATATCTTTATCAACAATAAACATACAGCTAACGTTTAAACCAGAAAGTTTTTTTTTTATCTCCTTTGGATGCGTTATTAAAATCCAACAAAAAGTCTTAGCGATAAATATGCTATATATTGATATTTTGGTCCCCAACTGTACTGAACCTCCTCAGAGCCCGATATGAATTATTGTAAACCAACCCTCTGGCTAACCATATATTCATTGCCATTTTACCTTTTAACTAGGAGGACATCCGACCTATGATTGGTCCCCTCCAGGGCTCTCCAGTACCACTGTCTTCCAGGACTTCAACACATCTTGAGCATCAGGTAACCAACCGTTCCCACATTCTGCAATAGCTTTATATATTCTTCTTGGTAGGATGGTAGTCCCTTGTTACATGATTCTGTGCCATAAAGCTTCTCAGACAGCTACAAACCAACATTGGGTTGAGTTAATTGTATTTGGCCTCTACATATGAAAGTTCAAAATATAGTGCTCAGAATAGTTTAAAATATAATAATTTTTCCCAGCATATGATTGGATGGTTAAAGTCAACAAAGCATCGTGTAATTTAACTTTTAATGGGATAATTCCCTTTGCTATAGGAGCAGTGTTTTCTTTTAGTAAAGCAACCCCAAAAATTAAATAAAGAATTTTCATGATATCAGAAACAAACAACGTTCAACTATAAAAATAGTAAAATGCTTTATGCCATTGTTAAATGTTAGGAAAGATGTACATGTAATAATGGATGCATATGCTCTTATAAAAGCACTGTCATATTGATAGTGGAACCAAAGCTCTACTTACACAAATGTTTAATTATGTAGGTGCGTTATTGCAGAAAGTAACAGAAGATGTCCCTTCTGTAATTATGCATGTAGCCTACTTGGGTTTCTAAGACCCACAGGTGTTTTTTGTACTTACAGTGTGTAATATACATTGAGTAATGCACTCAAATATTTTCAGTATTCATCAATATTTACCAGACTAAAAGGATGCACATAGAAAAAATTCTTTGCAATGGTTAATAGACATTTAAGGTTCCTGAACACTAGCATGCTGACATTGTGAAGGATAAGTTAAAAAATAAAGTTGATGACAGCTCCAAAACCTTCCCATGAAACCTCTAAATCTAAAAAGTCATGATCTTGAGCAGCTCTGCCCAGAATGCTGATTCAGGCACGTTGAAATATAGAGCAGCTGACCTATGCTTTACTTGTTAATTAATATAAAACTAAGAGGCACGCACTGGCACCCATGTGTATCTAGACCTTTTCTATTTTAGCGGAGATGATGAATGCTCTGTGCCAGGCATGGCTTGGGTTCAAATGATGCCACATTCCACTCTGTCTGCTAGATTCAACTGCCTGGTGGTAGCAGATTGAAATGGACCAAGTGACCCGCAGAAAGTTATGCCAAGCACCCATGAATAGTTCTGCCCTATTTAGTAGCATAATATTTGATTGTTGACATTGTACTGCAGTGAATAAACAATGCTTATCTTTAAAATCAAGTCAGATGTTAATAGATGTTGGGGTGGGGTTTCTTGTATCTCTAGGGGTCTCTGTTGGTAAGATCTTTGCATTGAGTTTCTGGGTCTGCACACTTTCTGTAGTCATTATAGGGGGTTTCCTCTCTCCCTGTTTGATTTTTTTAAAGTAGGATATGTAATTGATAAGGTAACAAGGTTGTCCGAACACACATATGTAGACGGTAACACTTCAGCAGGGTAAGAACAGAATTAGAATGGTATGGAGATCCCACCGTTGTAGTATTTTTGAGATAGGATCGCTAAGCCCACTAGGTCCTAAATTATATCTTAAGTATAATTTTTTGATTGATGAACCATTGAACCCTATATTTGCCTTTTGTAGTAGACTCCCTTTATTCAAACAGTTCTTGTTTTGCCCCATCCAGATATGTAGGTATTGGCAAGTTTATTCACTTTGGAGGGGATGAACAGCCTTCCTTTGCGTTAAAATGTATGTACACCAAAAAAATTTATATTTTAATATTTTATCATATTCAATGTTCAGGTTTGGGCCAAACTCAAATACAAATACCTTGGCCAGGGTAGCTCAGACCTTCTAGCCCATCCTTTACCAACACCATCGTCATTACCTTCGCCCCCCCTGACCCCCCACCTGCATACCAACCACTCCCCCACTTTTAAATACTGGACAAATCTTGGATTTAAATTGGCTGGCAAGCAGCTGTTTATTTAAACACTATTAAATAAATTAACCATTCAAGTAATTACCAAACAAATATCCGATAATAAATAAATGCCAAATAAATAAATACATTTTACACTTTGATAAGCATACATTAACATAACATAATATAACACTCCATTATTATTATTATAATTATTAATAAACCGGCATTATATAATGTCAACATATTACATTGAATATAGCCTAATTACCAACAACCTAATTCCTCTTTTAATAAAACATAACCATTAGAAGAATATCCATCATTTTATCAAACTCCCAATTATACACTCAAACAACCAGCCTGCAGGTCTCAGAATGCAAAATCCTCCTCCAACTGGAATTTAACTCTTCCAACATCTCCACCTTGGCCCCTAGTTGCCCAGCACAGCCTCAGAAGCCATATTCATCCGTTCACCATAAAGGGGGAGACCCCACCAAAGAGGATTCGCCCCTGCCAAAATCCACCACTTTTCCAATGTACTGGATCCTTGCCTTCCAAGGCTAAAACGAACCAAACTTTCAACCTATTACCATAACAGAAGGGACGGGTGGGCAGGAAACTTTTTTCTTTCAAAAGAGGACCTCTAACTTTCGTTCAGCCCCTTTTAACTTGTCCTATTTCTAATCCCCTCCTACCTACATTTTCTAAACCCCTTAACACCCCTGAGCTAGGCCTAGCACCCTGTCATGTAGGCCCTGCGCCTAGTTTCTTATGGCTACGGGCTTCTCTTTGCAGTGCAGTCAGCTAGTATTGGTTGTACATGACTCTGTTCGGTTCTAGATTGGTTCTTCCCAAAGTTATGGATAAGGCCAAACATGAAGCATACCCGAAGTTCTCATAGCAATGGCAAAAGGTCCTTGAAAGGGGTTTTCCTTTTATTAAGGTCTTAAAGAAAAGACAGGTGCCTCATGGAGAGGTCTTTCTATATACATTTAGAGCTTTAGCTTTTCAGATATACCTTTTTTAGGGGGTGGGTGTAGAAGAGGAGAGGGTGGTGGGTTTAAAGGAGAAAACTGTAAGGAGCACTGGGATTGCTGGGTACACCAGCACCAGTAATTTATTAATCAGAGTCATGGCAGAATAGCAAGAGGTTCAGGCAGACAGATATTACAGCAACCTAAGCAGCATCAGTGGTTGAGGGCAAAGTGCAAGCTCTTAATTTAGTAAATATTGTTTCTGTCACAACCACTGACTCATGCTGCAGCTCATCTCCACAGGGTTTGTAAAATCCTTACAGATTAATCCTGTTTCATTATGATGAGGTTAGACCAGGGTTTCTCAACTAGGGTTCCTTCAAAGGTTGCTAGTGGTTCTTTTTAGCAATGAGAAATTAGTGACTTTCAGGTCAGTTTTAATAGATGCCACTAACCTATTTGGCTATCTGTAAGGGGGCATTTTTCTCACTGGCCAGCAAGGTAGGAGTCATTTTTCCTGCTAACCACCGGGCTAATGTACTGCGAGTTGTGGGTATAGTAATTATAGCAGGGGTTCCATGAGGATCTGAAAGTTATTTAAAACCCCTCTACTTAAAGAAAGAATTGTATGGTGTAGTGGTGTCAATAAATCATTTAGGTAAGAGTATGCCCTTAAAGAGTATACCAACCCAAAGTACTTAAGTAAAAAATTAAGAAAAAGGCAAACAGGGGTTTCTCCTGGTGCACCCGCAGACCTCTCCCTCTTGGCACCCAGCCTTGTTATAAATCACATTTAAAATACAATATTAACCAGACAGCATACCTTACCTGAAATTCTCCTTACCACATCCTGCGGTGGGCCTCATCAGCATATAAATATATATATTGCCACTTCCTGGACTATTATGTAACATTCTCCCGCTAACGTGCGATTACCCCTGCGGAAGCCTACATCGAATGAAACGCGCCAGGTAATGTCACACGTATGCGAATTGCTAACACTTAGTATGTTGATACTGGACTATTGGGGAATCGCCTGGCCCATTTATTTCTTATATAAATTACCAGTGTTATGGCTATGACCCTGTTCACCTTTGTAATTTTGTCAGAATTTCACGTTCTCTAGTTTGTATTGTGTTATGAGACATTATCATTAATACAACACTGTTTGCTTCAAAAAACCCCTCTGTTTGCCTTTTTCTCAATGTTTTACTTCTTTCTAGGTAGTTGTGCTGGAGCTGATTAAGGAGTCAATCCCTGCCTAGCAGCATTGCCCTTCCTTTTTTTCTGCTTATGTTTCTCTTAATTGTAAAATATAAAATATCCAAAGTTTAGGATGAGCCCTAGCAGTCTTTTTCAGTTTGCAATACTGGCACAAATTGTTTGTGACAACAAATAATTAATAAATAACCTTTTTTCCACTTTACACATTAGCAATCTAAATATCAAATACCATTTTCAAACATGTAGAATCCAAACGTAGGAATAAATCCCCCCGTTCACAAGTGCACATGCTTTTATTGGAACAAAGTATACACAAGTATTGAAAATTTTTGAGGGTGAAATGCACAACAGTGACCAAAATTGTTTTTTTCAAACTGGTCCCAAATGTGGAATCAAATTCCCTGTTCACAAATGTGCACATTATTACTGGAAATAGTATTAGTAACACACATAGATATAATAATTTTTTTTTTTGGGGGGGGGGGGTAAAATCAACATTGGTGACCAAAATTGACTTTCAAACACATTAACCAGACGTGGAAACAAATTCCCAGTTCACAAAAGTTGACACTGTACTTGAAATAAAATATACATGCAGGTACATGTGTACGGTGGATTTATTTGAATTTTGTAGGGATAAAATGAACCATGGTGAGCAAAATGGCTTTTTCAAATGTCCCATTTATGAACATTTACACTGTAATAGAATTCATATATGGATATACAGAAATGAACAATGGTAACAAATTTGTTTTTTTTGCACAGTAAAATTTCACATTTTACAAATGTCTTGGAAAAAAACAATGCACAATATGTTACGTTAGGCTAGAAATGCTAAAAAGTTATAAAGTGCAAAACATTGCCAAAAAAGAAAAAAAACTCTATGGAATTTAGGAGGAAAAAGGCCTGAGGACATAAGTGGTTAAGAAAACTGTATACAGTAAGGCATGCAGCCAAGCATGAAAAAGTAGACTTTGGGTTTTCAAAGAATTTAATGTCAGTTTAAAGAGCAATATTATGTGTCACTTTATGTTCACTTTGGAAAAGTTTGAAGAGTCAATTTTTTCTACTTTTGTCCTGAAGAAACAGGCCAGACTCTGACAACACACAACATTCATAATACGGTCACTGGAACAATACATTTAGAGTAACAGGAAGACGTGCATGAGTATGAATCACAGACACATTTCCTATCATGTTGCCTAGCAACACCCACAACAACAACAAGCACAGAAAACAATGCTATTGACGGGTAATGCTTTTTTCTGTTACAATGTTACCAAAACACTTTACCCCAAGGGCATTTCTAATATTATTGTAACATAGCTATTCATTTACTGAACTGGAAGGTTTAAACAGTCCCCATTGCTCAGAAACTAAAAGAGTTACTGAATATTTTTGACCTGATCCTGATAGTGTTTTTGTATATTTAGCCTTTTTTGAATGTCATATTGATGTTCTTTTGGTGATGTCTGGACTATGGGGTAGGGTTTTTAAGCTTTTTCTTATGTTAGGGTTTTAATCAGCAGAATGTCAACCAAGGCAGAACCTTTGGGGGTAATAACAAACTGCCACGGCAAAAACTGCCTACAGGTAATGGCCGATTTACACTACTCAGCTGAAATTTAGGTAACATAGTGCAGTCCTTCTAAAATTTATAACGCTTCACCCCATCACTTCACTGTGTTATAGGGAAATTTACCCCTTTAAACGGAACTAAACTGAAAATAAAAAAAATCACACTTACCTTTAATCCAGCAGATCCCTCGATGGAGATGGACCATCTCTTGATCCGGTCCCGCGTCGTCCTAGAATTCCTTTTCGTCCCAGCATGCAGGAAGTGCCTGGCGCCGCCATCTTCAGTCTTATCTTCCAGCTTATTGTCTTCTTGCTACGTCACCCGATCTTGCACTGCACAGGTGTGGGATTGGGTGCCATAGCCGATGTATAAAGGGGAAAAAAGAGAGCTGATCTTACTGCGCATGCGTGAGATTGGCAACACTTTCCTCTTAGTGGAAAAAATGCCCCTTCTGCGCATGCCCGGTCTCAGCCAAAAGAGCAGCTAGAGCCTCTTGGGATACGTGACGTAGGTATCCCTGGAGGCTCTGCTCTCCCATTCAGTGTTGGTCACCGCAGCCATCAGGACTGCACTCTTTTTTAAAAACAAAAAAAAAAAGAAAATAAAAGTTCTCTACCCTTTTATGTAAAGTGAGAATGTTGAGTTTATGTCCGCTTTAAAAAGTAATAAAAGTATACAGACTGACGTTCTGCCCACAAAGAGAGAAATGCCAGCTCATAGCCCACAAAGAGAGAAATGCCAGCTCATAAATAGGCTCTGATTTAAAAAAGCTAGAATAAATGTCTTCAAAGTTATTTGCTAGCAAATCTTTTGAATCCTCGACCAAATCCATTTCAGGTTTGCTGGATCACCCAGCTTCACTGATTAAAGTTTATCCTCTCCAGCCTTGGAGAGCTTTAAACAAAAAAAAGGGCATAGACCAGATCAGTGTTTCTCAACCAGGCTTTTGTGAAACCTTGAGGTTCCTTTATAAGTTGCCAGGGATTTCTTGAGCAATTAGCAATTTATTCCTTCTGTGGTCAGTGTAAGTGACACCAATGATCTTTTTGACTATCTGTAAGGGTGACATTCTCCCCAATGGCCAGCAATGTAAGAAGCATTCTTCCTACTAACCTTAACACTAATGTACTGTGATCTGTTGATATAGTAATTAAACCTGGGGTTCCCTAAGACCTGAAAACTAAATAAAGGGTTCTCCCATGTTGAAAAGGTTGAGAAATACAGGTCCAGGTCCAAACCTGGTCCTGACATCAAGCTGAATATGAACAGCAAGTCTTTCTTTATCCAGTAACTCCTATAAAAAAAGCAAAACTTATGATGCACTTTTAAATATAGAATTTTATGTAATGTATTACAAGCTTTTTGAATTTTTTCTTCTGCTTTTCTGATAAAATGATTTAGTATCTTAGAGTATTTCACCTCCTTGTTATCAGAGCCCATCCATACAGCTATATTGGTTCTCAACAACCACTTTTACATCAGCGCTTTGTCAAGAAACTATACTAGTAACAAGATGAACATTTAGGTGGTAGACAATTGAGATTTTTTGGGATCTATGATATTTGAGATAACTATCACCAAAAATCTTTTAGAACAATAAACACATAGCGACAATGTACATGGTCCACACAAATATTTATTTTGTAAGTACATAGCAATATTCCACACAGTGTAAAAAAAGAATAAATAGAATAAAAGGCTATTAAACAAAACAAAGTCCAACATGGACAAAGTGCATTGAACCAGTTCCAAAAAAATTGTGTGTCAGTCAGTTGTTTGTTTAGTCCCCTGTATCTCTCTGTTTTCATAAACAGATAATAATTGATATAGCGTAAGGAAGAGGATATTTATATGAGTCCAGAACCCTATCCCAGAAAGCTTGCAATCAGGCCTTATACTGATCATTGTAGTGGGGGAATTGATGGAACGACTTATACAGAAACAATAAGGAAAAAGAGTGTCATCTATGCTAGCCACAGCCACAGTATGCTAACCACAGCTCATAGCAGTTGAAATTTTAGTTATAAAGATAACTATACAGAGAAAAACTACCACTTGTTCATAGGCCTAATGTATGTAGAGGTCATTTACCCAACATTTCTGTAACACTAGGTGCCAGGTGTGTGTTAAAAAATCTTTTATCGGTCATTGTAAGCAACAGCCCCCTTATTAAAGTCACTGGTCCCCTGAAATGCTTGAAAAACATTGACTTGTTGTTTTAGTTGTCACTTCACTGGCCTAGAAAGTAAACAGTACATAGCAAGAACAATTGCTACTGGGCGTTAGGAACATGGAAAAAACCCACTGCTTTAGATACTTAGCATAGATGCTAATAAAACATTTTTTTTCTTTTTGAACACCTGTCTAAACATAGCCTTAGGTGATCATAATATGGCAGATCCACATATAAGAATTTTAGGAGGGACAGGCTCATTCAGATGTTTCATGCACACTCTGTTCATACAAGTATGGAAGTTTATGTTCTGAAGAGAGAAAGAGACACCTTCAGCACAGAGGAACTATATGGGTTGAAGATTTTTTTAATGTTGCCTAATGGCAACATGATATGTTTGCTGGTGCAAGAAATATGAAGGTAATATCATTCATATTATTGATTTATACAGGTACACTTTTTTGTAACATGATATGACATAGAAAGGTAGCATAGGTAACATACAGAACAAAAAATGTTTCAGGGACAAGTACAGCTAGTATAAAGTTAAAAAAAAGCAATAATGGCAAACAATAGAACGCCCTGTAAATTTATGATCTAGATTTTTGTCAAATCAGACAATTATATTATCTCAGATTGTCTTTCTGCATTTAATTCCCCATATCTTTGCATGCTTTTTCAGATGATAAATTCTATCTAGATCATAGCCAACAAAAAATTAATTTCAGACTAACTGTGATTTCATATTGATTGGTTTTAAGTGAATACCACATACATTTCTATTCTTCAAAACTACCTTAATAAGATTCAGATATTTCAGTGTAATACTACCAGTTTGTAGCACCCCTGTATATTAAGCTGCCTTATGATCTTTTGAATATTTGTGATTATTTCTGCTAAGCATCAAAGCCTAAATATGAAAAACTAATTTTCAGGACGTGTCCTACATTTCATTACCTATAAAAGCCAAGATGCTGATGCTGACCTCTTAAGATGTTGCTAAATTTGTGTAATATATGAAAATTAAAATCCTTCTCCTAACCTGCTCATTCTAGTAACAGAAAAAGCACCAACTTTAGATCCTTCAGTGCCACCTGCAGGTACAATCTCATATTTTAGTCAAACTACTGATGTATATTGACTTTTGTTTTAAAGAAAAAAAATATCCTGTTATTCCTTTTAAGCAAATAATGCTCCACAAACAATGAATTGTGGCTGGATATTGGATCACGTACATTATTGTTCCCTGTTTTGTGTGGCAGTGGGCATATAATTCAAGGATCCTAAACCAGTTTGCCTTTTGAGGCCAAATTGACCAAGTGATGAACAAGTTTTTTATCAAAAATAATTATCCCGTTGTTCCTTAGTTGAAGGTCTCTGAAGGCATCCATATACACTTCAGACAGCTGCCTTTAGAGTCCAAGAAAAGTGACACAACAAGTCCTGAGGCTAGAGCACAAAAGAACATGGAGCCCGCAGCACTGCTGTCCCATATTATAAATAAGGATATGTATATAAAACAAAGCCTGTAGCTGTGAATGTAGCAATTAGACTTTTTCTTGTTGTTGAATCAAGTTTGTCAGGAAGCTAATCAGAGGTGAAGCAGGCTGAATGGCATCATATTCAGCAAAGACATGACATACGTTGTTTGATGGATCTGTTGGGTTCTTGGCCACAAAGCCGAATATTCTAAAATAAAACAGGAGCATAGGATTATTAATCAGGACTTTGTATTTTGTTATAAATTGTCAAGCATTTTATCTTTCTATTCTAAGATCTTTACCAAAAAATCATATCTCCCAACTTTTACAAGGATTGTTCATCCCTTTTATATACTTTCTACAATACCAGTTATTATGGGTCCAAGTAAAAAGTGGACAGGAGGTGACAGTACTAGGCGTGATTAAATACAGAATAATATTATCGTTCATACTAGGGAGTATTTTAACCCTTAAGTCACAATTTTGCACAGTCAGGCTTTAGTGTGGATCATTGAATTAATGGGCAAAAGGAAAGTTAAACAGAATGAACAATACATTAAATGGTGCAGAGAAAAGGTGGGGAGATCTTTCTTGTGAGTCTGAGAACTCCACTTAAAATATATTATACATGTATGTATTTTATTTTCATCCTCTCCCATAAGAACTGTCACTTCCTTATAAGTCAATAATCCACATATTAGTTTATTAACATTACAACCTAAACTTGAGTTTATCTTAATAAATCAACTCCTTAGACTTTGGCATATTCTAACCTCTAGCTCTATAGAAGTGTAGTGAGAATATTTTTGTAAAATAATAAATATATATATATATATATATATATATATATATATATATATGCCTGATCTTCGTTGCACTTGTGCAGATATATGTAATTATATTTAATCTCTTCTATCCCTTCCAATGGCAATGTTAGATGACAAATCTGTACCTAAATATATATATTTGTATAACATATATTCATTACCATGAGAAGAACATTTTGCTATATGCCTAGAGTAAGCATGGTAATTCTTTAAAGTATCTTACCTTGATGATTTACATTGTCTCTGCCACCTAAAAAAGAAAATTGCATGTTTAGGTGTCATACAGTACAGTAAACCATTTTCTTGCATTGTTATGTGGTATGATCTGATTTATCACATTTTACTCAAAACCAAAAAAATTAAAAGATGTCTGAAGCATATATATATATATATATATATATATATATATATATATATACATATACAATATATATATATTACTTTACAGAAGAGTGAATGAATAACTGTAATATACATCTCACTGTAACTTTAGTCTGTTGTGATGATTTGACTTCATGCTACACTGATCCAGAATGGAGATCTTATTACTCACACTTTTTAAACTACCTAAGGCTATCCACTTTGTGTAACAGGGTGGAGATCAGAACTCCACCTTAACCAAGTCCCAACAAGATAACTACATCATAACTATTGTGTGCTTACGCCATCACAGTCTTACTACTCCTCCTGCTGCTTCTCTATTAGCAAAGGGGAAAAAATATATATTTCATTCTTATTAAATATAGAGCTTGTATTAATATATACTATCTCTCTTTTTGTCTTACAATCTTTAGACTAATGTTTCTTTACCTTTGTTTAAATACCTTTCAGGCCTTTAAAGATAAGCAAAATAGATCATGGGTGTCACCTAAACTGACCCCAGAGGTACAAATTGTTCATTTTTTAAGAAGCCCCTAGCAAGCTCTGGAGGAACCCTATTTGAGAAACACTACTTTAGACAATGTTTCTCAATTAGCTAAATTTTAGCATTCAAAAATGTAATGTTGTGAACTGTTTTTCTGACCAAAAGGCTTTTCATTTCATTTAATTCAGACAATACAGCCATGGTGAAGCACTGAACAACTGACCAGGGATGACTGCTGTAGCTCTTTCTATAGAGGAAGACACAGCGGTGTGCCTCTGTATACAGTATTAAGAAGTGCTTCTCAACCAGGGTACCCCTAGGGTTCCTCCAGAGGTTGCCAGGGGTTCCTTGAGCAATGTGGACCTCTCAGGTCAGTTTAAGTGACACTGATGATTTTTTTGGCTTTTTCTAAGGGGGCGTTCCCCCAATGGCAAACAATGTAGGAGGCATTCTTTCCACTAAAGCTAATGTACTGAGAGCTGTGGACTCTACAGCTGGGGTTCCTTATGACCTGAATGTTATTTCAAGGGTTTAATCCTGGTAAAATAGTTGAGGAACACTGATATAAAGTGTAATACAAGAACTATTTCAGTAGTCATGGGCTGTTACATTGAAAAATGAATTGTTTTGTTTGTATTCATAAAAATAGTTTATTAGGTGTAGTTGAAATGTCCAGTGCCTTGATTTGCTGAATTGTTAGACCACACTTTGACCAAAGCATTGATTTCCACAGACCATCATTAAGTTTTATAGTCACATGCAAATAGCAGAATAGCAGGACCTGTTAAAGAGGGGAGCCCTCTATGTCATTATAACAGGGGAATTTACATATTCCATAACTCTAGATAAAAAAGCTACTCTACTTACTTCCTGAGGTCAGGGTCCACACTGCAAAAGCTGAGCGTTGACGCAGGGTAATGGCGTCTAAAAAACACTCTAGATAAGAGAAAAAAAAAAACAGGTCAATTTCAGGTAATTCAGAAAACTTTATAACAGCAACATCTCCAGTAGAAGATTCTTACTTGCGCTGTATGTCGGTTAGGGTCACTCCCTGTTCTGTGGCTTTAAAGTTTACGATGGTTGGCACCTGGAGGTTGGCCCTCTCAAAAATGACAGTCACCGCTTTCTGGATGGCACTGGATCCTGTTAAGCTTTCAGTGTTGATGGAGTTCAGATATAAGACATTGCACGCTGAGCGAAAATAAAAACCACATTTCTTATTGACAGGGTAAATTTTCTGGGACTAAAACTCATGTCTCCTTATGTAGACACATCATTTCCACTATAATGCTCGGAAATTTATTCCAGCATCTCCTGTTCTGGTCATGTGGTAACACAAGATTGACCTTCCCACTGGCTTAAATACAGAGATCATGTGCAAAAGCATTTGGCCCATAAAATAGGTATTTTGTCCACCACTTTTAAACTTGATACCCAGATTTATGGAAGCTCTCCAAGCCCAGAGAAGAAGGATGGAACAACCAGGGTGATCTAGCAAACCTGAAATGGATTTCTCAAAAATCATTTGATATCAGTTAGCAAATGTTTTCAGTCCTGAACTAGATCCATACCAGGTTTGCTAGATCACTGAGGTTCTCCAATGGTAGTCTATCTTCTCTATTCTTAGGAGAGCTGTAATTAAACAGGGCCATTGTGTAATAACTTAACAAAAAGGTTGATGTTATTATGTCCCTTGTTCAATTTTATTTGATTTACTAAAAGTTGTGCCATATCCATGACGTACTATGATTTTAGTATTGTGTTTGTCTTGTCTGCATTCTTTGCTTGTCTTACAACAGAAAGGATAGCCTAGAAGGTTATATGTAAAAACTATACATTTGGAATTTTTAGCTTACCAGCTGAGGACTTTAGCTCTGATGAAGCATCTTGCTGACAATCTGGGATGTCTCCATCACTCTGAGCTATAAATGATAAAGAAAAAAAATCTAAAAGAAAATAAAAAAGCTAAAAGATAAAATAAAACTAAATAAAAAAAAAAAAAAAAGCATTTGGAGCAAATAGGGTAATGAAAGGTAACATGCCGAACAAATATAAAAATAAAAAGCTGTTCATTATGTCCAGAATGTACCTGTACATCTGCTACAGGTTCATATATAACCAATAAATGTAAACCTGTACCGAGTTGCCTGGCCATCATGCTAATCTAATGGGGTCGGTACTTTATGGGCCACTGAGAAAATGAAATTACACATCGCAGAGGCTGACTCTTTAATCTGAATTTTCCAGTGCACCAATTCAAAGTATTGCAGCTAAACACAGCTCTAATCAAAGCTTTTCCAATACATTCTGTATCAGCCATTCTAAACCAAGGTTCCTTGGAAGTCTTTGGTTCCTCTGGAAATTGCACAGGATTCCTTTAACTTTGGCTATTGGACCGCCTATTTTATGATGACTGCATAGTTTCAACATTTGTAATGGAAACTGTATGACTCTACTAATGTGTTAGGTGGCTATAAAGCAAAGGCTTTTTTTCCATTAACCCCCACCAAAAACTGTTTTTACTAAGGGTTTTTTGGGTTCTGAGTTTGTAAAAAGCTTGAGAAAGGTTGCTCTGCATATATTTGTACAACAATGAAATACATACCCTTGTCATGAATACGCAGTTTGCAGGGTAAAGAAATTGGGGTGATTGTGTGCTGGTACACCAATGCAGAGAGGCTCCCTATAATATAATGATATATATAAGATATATAAGGATAGGAATAAAATATATAAGACTTGAACTGATACATGAGTTGCATACATCTACTTAGATATGACAAGAAAACTTACCAAAGTAAGGCTCTTCTGCAGCACCTTTTAGATGGACTCCTTTTGCAGACGATTCAATCAGAAAATGTCGGACAAGCTCTTTTGTTATGTTATCTGTGGGAAGAACAGAATATGCATTATGACAACACTAAGTAGTATTTGAAGACAGGTGGCACATAGGAATTGAGAGTAAAGCATTAGTATGAAAATGCAAGTTGGGTTTAGAGCTTGGTTACAGGAGGAGAATGGGGCGGTAAGGAACTGGTGCAGAGGGTACCATGCTATAGGTTGGTTAGAGATTTGGGGCATTGCTTTTACCCCCAGGAGTTCTGCACCAAAAACGACTAAACTTAAACAAAACTTTTGGCACTGAAAGCTGATTTACCGATTGCATTTTAGTTCATTTAAAAGGTTTTAGTTTAGGTGTTAGAGAACTTCGGATAAAATGCAGCTAAGTTAGTACCTTTTGTTAGCTCCTTGCTGTATATTTATTTATACATCTCATTCTGTCTCTCTTTTTCTTTGCCCATGTTGCTAGCTCTAGTATATCTTTTCTATGCACATTTTTATTAGCTACAAGCACAGGTTTAGTGTTCTGTAGATTTGTGACTTAGTAAAATTACCAGGAAGGACCTTACTTTATCATAAATGACAGATTTTCATTAGGATTTGAAAAAACGCTAGGTATTTAGCAAGATGTAATGACTTGAGTCATTGTGAGTCATACAGTGTTCTACACCGAAGGCTTGGCATTATTCATCTCAAATTACACTATTCCAGATATACAGTGACTAATGTTATCTTACATTACTGCCTACGACTACAAGTCAGCGCTCTTCTAGGCCACTTACCAGACAACACCCCATTTATTCTGGAATGTGCCAAGCCCTTAGCAAGTATGCCAAAGCATAGCACAAGAGACTCTTACTGAAGGTGCCCGCTGAAAATTCTGCTGTAAGGTTTGTTATTAAATGTTAGCAATAAAATCCCTTCCGTAATAATATAATGTGAAACATTTATTTAATTTAGTATAGCATCCAATATGCAGTTATGCGGTTTTTGGAAACTTATGAATTTGAAACTTTAAAATTAACCTTACCTGGGTACAAAACCTTTCACATATATTGCCAGCACTGAAGGACAGTGACTTGAGATGCACATATCTATGTCATTCTTCATACTGATCCCCTGTATCCTTGTACAGTGCTTCAGAAACTGATTTTTAATTTGACCCCACATACAGCCGGGGATGAGGATTCAAGGCCATACAACAGGGCCAGGGGTTGGTCTAAAGCAGGGGTCGGCAAAGTTTTATGGCCACTAGGTCATTTATGGGGTGGGTGGGAGCACACTAGGCCGGATCTGCCCTGATGGCTCTGCCCACCACCAGGGAGCGCTCCCTGAAGTGAAATCCCTCTCCTCTGTTTGTATTGCTGAGGAGAGGGATTTTCCCTAAAGGGAGCTTTCTCTATTTACCATGGCGGCAGAAGTATCAACGCCGGCCGCGGTAAATAGGGGAGCCACTGCAAGGTGGCGGAACCCGAGCTCCGGTGGCTCCCGCTCCGTCAGTTCCTACCGCCCCTGGCTATTCAGAGCCACAGGTTGCCGGACAGCATTAGGCTGGATCGGCCAGGGAGTGTTAGGCCGGAACAAACTACCAGCTAGGCCCTAACTGGCCCAAAGGCCAGAGTTTGCCAACCGGTGGTCTAAAGGATCACACAGGGATCTGTAGGCACCATAGGGTGTCCATACTTCAGCACCAATGTCAACTAGAAATATTTTAGGCCAGTTTAGGTCCCCTTAATTATTTATACCATTTCTCAAGCACAAACACGGCTCCCAGATCCTTACAGAGTTAATATAGTAGCACTAAATTTCCCGGAGAGAAGCTTATAATCTGATATCTATAGCAAATCATAGGCATGTTATTGGCAGTTTAAAGAAATTCATTCTACCAGTATGTGTCTGAGAAAAAGGGGTGAACCTGGAGGAAACCAACACAAACTCAGTGGACAGGATTTGATCCCAGAGCTACAATGCAAAGGTTTTTATCTCCCAGGAAGCTTTTTAGTATGTCATATAAATATATAGTTCCCTTTGTTTATTAATAGTTATGTTATCAGTGTAGGAAGAGTTACAGGGGAATCACCACAAAAACAGCAAAACTTCCTTTCTTTAGCAAACCAACCTGTGTTAGAAGGCATTCCTGGTACCCTCATAGCAAGCCCAAAGGATCCGCGGTAGGATGTACTATCTCGGATAATGAAAGTTCCTGGCTCTTTATCCTTCAAATGTTCGATAGCTGCGTTTAAAGCAAATAGATATTTTTAACTATACACTCTAAATCCATTAATATGCCATCTGTATCTTTAATTTCTATCTAAGAGAAATCTAAAAAAAAATATTAAAAATAGAAGTAATAAAAATATGAATTGATTCATGGCATTCTTATAAAGGTTCCCAAATTATATCTTTGCTTTACTGTTTTGTTTAGAAGTTCTTACCTTGGTCACGGGTGATGCTGGGCTTAAACCAAAGCTTGGATGTATCCATAACAAACTTCATGCCGGGCTGACTATCTTTTACAGTGCCTGAGAAAATAAAACCAGGTGCATTTTGAAAACTAAATGCCTTCAATTAGATTGACTGATAAGCTTATTATTCATTAAGTACATTAGGCATTGGGCACATAAAATAAAATAAAAAGAATTTACCATCAGAGCATGTTGGAATAGAGGACTCAGAGTAAGTTTTGTTAAAACTTGAAGAGCCTCTTCTTTTAGATCCATTCATGAAGTTTTTGGTGGATTTAGGAGAGAGGTCTCCATTCTCCAAACACCCATTGACCAGAAGGATGGGGATATCCATAGTGGAATTATTAACAGATGGAGGGCAGCTGTTGGCATGACCTTTCGTAGAAGCATGAGGAGAAATTTTAGAGTGGTAAAAACTGCCATGGTGGTCAAATTGATGAATAGGTGTTGTTGGCGACATTATTGCAGGACTGTTTAAGTTGCAAAATGATCCCAATGACCCAACTGGGCTTTCTGACATTCTTGAAGAGAATTGGTGGCCATCTGTTTCATCATAAGTTAGAGAATGAGTGCTGTTGTAAATAAAAAAGTAAATGAGATTGTTTTAGGCAACTTATCGTAAAAGAACAAAGCAAAAGAACATGTACAAGGCTGGCTACAAAGGCTGGCTGTCGTACTTGAATTAATACTCGTAACAATACTAGTACTACTCTTAGCAGGTATCTTAATTGTATTTTACTACAAGACCACTCACAGAGCCTTGAAAGATAATTGATACAATTTTACAGTCCAACATTACTGAGAAATGGTAAATGTTATATATTATCAAGTGTCTATTTTGTTGTACTTACCTTCCCAAAATATAGCTGGTGTCTGATCCTGGACTTGTGGACATAACTGACACCTCGCTGGCATGGAATGAAGGCCTTGTGTATAATGAGCTGTCTGACCCAAGTGATGAGGACAAAACAGAGTTAGGTTGATGTGATCTTGATTTTGGGACAACAATAGTTTCTGTGGCTTGACGGATAACTCCATTGGATGGACTCTGTTGCTGATCTTGTCGTCTGCTGGCATGTGATTGAGGTTCACAGAAGACGAGACTGCCATTTGGGGTGCAATTACTTTCTGTTCCCCTTGAAATGAGTATGCCCTCAAACTTTGGTGTAGGACTTGAAGATCGTTGTATGTTCTCATGAACAACTACTCTGGTAGGATTCATCTCTTTGCATTTTATCACTGAAAGAACAATAACAATTTGTTAATTTAGTTTCAGCATATTCTTTTTTTCTGTCTGTCTGGAGTTAGGTTTTAGATATAGAAGAGATGGGATTCAAAATATGATATTAAAATAGCCAATTTAACTTTTCATCACAGAATAGTTATTAATGCCCTTTCCCCAGTCCAGAATATCTGTATATTGAAAAATGTCAAGACTCATGAGTTTTAGTCATATGTATTTATGATCAGGTCGGTATAAGTTCTTAAAACCAAACTCTGAGCTGGAATTGGTAGCTTGAGCTATGCTTGCATGGCAGTCTTATGTTTTAGCTCTGTAGACTGACGTTGATGGTAAGTGATGAAGATGGTGATCCCTAAATTGATTACTCTTGTTTATTACACAATAATTTTTAAACATTTTGTGCTACTTCACTTAGTATTTCTAGCCTTCATCCAAATACTTCAAATCATTTTCCTTTCAACATTAAATTTTTCAGAAAATGTTCATTTTTTCCAAACGTCAATGATTAGTTCAGTGCCTTAAGCAAACATTGTCGTGATAATCTCCAATAAAAAGTGCAGTCAAATGTCTGAAAAAGTGAATTCTTTTCAGTATTCTGTGCATGTTAGACATGTGGATACCTGTACACAGTAGTGTCTAGGAAACAAAACATATTTAAAACAGGCTAGACTAGACATATATGCTTTCCTCAAAACAATAACTACAAAAAGGCCTGATTTAATAACGGATACACTTTCAGTGTAGCAGTGAAGCTGGGTGATTCAGCAAACCTGGAATGGATTTCCTAAAAGTCATTTTCTATTTGTTAGCAAATGTGTTCAATCCTGGATCAGATCCATTCCAGGTTTGCTGGATCACTTAGGTTCACTGGTGAAATTGTGTACTCTCCAGCCTTGTAGAGCTCTAATAAATTGTGCCCAGTGAAAAAATCCATTCGTCCAAGGCCTTACTACATCCACAGCAAAATGCCTAAATGCCCCACCACCACCTTTGCCGTTGAGCTGACATACCATGCTTATATGGCCACATATATAGTGTTTGGGCCAGAAAAGGAACTGACTTGGTCCAAGGAAAACTGGACATGATGGAAGAGGTATTAGGTAAAATGGAATGAAAAAGCTTATAACACTTTATAGATGTATATAACGTGTGCTTCAGATTTAAATACACTTTCTTTTTATTTCTTTATGTATTTTAAATGAAGTACTACAAACCATAAGAACAACATATTGGAAGAAGTGGAGGAAGGATTTATTAATCAGGGTCAACTATTATTTACTGGTAGCAAGAAAGGAACTTTGTAAAACTTCAAAGACAGACATGTCCTGAGTGGGGACACTCATACCCAACAGAGATTGGAAAAATAACCATTAGTGGTTCCCCTGGCATTGAAGGTGCAAAATGATGGTTGGAGTCTGAATTTGTCTGGCTGGTATGGATTATTTAATTCAATACTGCTTGTGTTCTAATGTGCCCTTTTACATTTTAATTAAAAACTGATGAATCATGTTTTTTTTCAGAAATAGATTTTCTATGATGAGTTTAATAGACAAACATATGAATTTACCATTGTAATAGTTTATGTACTGTATTATGTACTACCCACCCTTGTTTATCTGTTCCTTTTTACTGATCTGCTAGAGATAATGGTACTATTATAATCGCCAGTTATAATAATGATAGATAAACATAGAGTATGCCCTCCATTTATTAATAAATAAATATAGGAACTGTTAATCAAGCAGTTACTGCCATCATATGGTACCCTCTGCAACGCATGTATAGCTATGCCTATTAGTCTACATCCCACTGATATACCAAGCCAAACCTACACCTCCAGGCATATATAAGGAACATTATGGCTTTAGTATAAAGCTTACTGTAAGAAAAATATTTTATATTTAATAGCATACGCTGCCTCACTAGGCAGGGCTGACTTAATGAGGACAAGCATGCCTTCCAGGCATTACATTTCATGATGATCACAGACCTATAACAAGTCAGTACTGTACCTATACTGTCTTGACTTGCCAAGCCCTCGGGTGGTTGAAAATTTTTTGTTTGTTTTATTGGCAGAACTGATGTAAGGTGTAAAGAATACCTTTCTCCCTAAGTCTGTGATGGTATCTTGCAAAAAACAAGGAGGCTATTGATTAAAGTTCAACAAAAGCCATTTTTGATGTTTTGATGATTGATGAAAGGTAAAACCCGATCACAATTAATTGCTCAAAGTGCAAAGAAAGTTAAGGATTTGGTAAAACAATAATCCATGATGCATGTTAAAAATGAACAATTTTATTCATAAAGCACTATGTCCCTGATGGGGCTGTTCTTATCAAATAAGTTGCCCTTGGGGTTGTTTAGAACCAACAAGTAAGGAAATTGCAAGAAGGTATGGCCACAGCAACCAACAGCCAGTAGGAATACTGCCAACTATTTACATTAGACACTAAACTTTAGGTTGTTACCAACCACTCAGCAGCCAGTGCTCACCTGCAGAAACCAAACATCCATCACTAATGGTAATTATGAATCCATAGATACATGGACGGGTGAACCTAGCCACCCATAGACAGGAAGTGTGTTATGTGTAGCATTTCCAGGTTTAATATGAATAAAAAGAAGCCTTAAACATTAAATAATGCAGCCACCATATCTAAGCACTGGCAAGTGGCAATATATATATACATATATACATACATGATACATGATAGAATACGGTATTAGACACTTTATACTCAGCCTTGAACTTTCTTACCTGGTGGGCTTGTGGTCTTGGCTGTAACTGGTCTAGAGGGTGAAGGGTCCCGTTTTTTTGTTATTAAATCAGTATTAACAGGCAAAGGTTGGAAAGTGGGATCCAGCTGTAAGATAAGCTGATTCAGATTTTCTATGGATATATCCAGTGATGGAGACAGTGGCTCTTCCCCATTGGCTTCTGCTGCTGATCCATTTATAACCTTTTGTTGGTTTGTGCTGGTATTCTTCGATAATGTTTGATGACTATACGTGGGAATATGGGGCCCTTTCTCAGCAGCATTGTAAAAGGTACCAGAGTTTGGGTTCGTTGGTCCACCATAAAGAGCTGTGTCAGCCAACCTGTGACTACTGACCTGTGTTGTCATCTGCCCAACACATCGCTCTGACGTGTAATAGGAGCATTTGGTAGTCATCGTTACACCTCTTTGATGTGACACTTGTCTAAAACCATCTCCATCTTCTTTAGGTGCCATGCAAACTGTCTGCCCAACTCGCAACACATGGTTGGGTATTACTTGGGACATTATAGATTTCACTTTTAAATATAAACTGGGGATTCCTGAAAAACAAAAAAGCAGTTGATTATGTAAAAAGTAGCACAAGTTATAATAATAATTATATCAATTATTTTACCTAGAAATCCAAAACTGTTTGCTCCAATACTAGGGCTGGCAATAGACATGCTTCTTAAGTGCTTGCTAAAGTATTTTAAATGCTAGTTTAAAGCTACAGCCAAAAAGTTTTAATGATGGATGCCTAGAGGAGTCATGAAAGAGGAATGGCATTATTTCCACATACTTTTCAGTTTTTCTTTGCATTTTTGGGACCATACACAGAATTATGGGATCCCAGATTGTAAAAAATATATAACCTATTCATTACATAACATTTTGTTTTTTTATCTCAAAACTATGATAGTTTTTTTGTAAGAATTTAATCCTCCAGCTGTATATATCTGTAAGAAAAACAGCTGAAAAACAAAATTTAATCCTCCAGCTGTAAGAAAAACAATCAGGTTAACTAGTATGTTCACCTTTCACAAAAAATCCTTTCACTGGTAATTATATATACACTCTGAAAATACCAAATCCACAAAGTTTACCTTTCTTTTTGGATCTCAAGTACCTGTTATAAATATGTAGCCAGCTAGTAGGCTGAAAAGTAATCCCCAACATTATTAGTGCAGAAGCAGCAGTCTCTCTGCAGATGTCCAGCAGCAAATCTCACACTCCCTGCTAATTGGAGAGCTCATTGGGGGCAGTGCTGCCCAACTTTGTACTGATTTTACATTGCCCCCAAAGAACAACTATAGAAAAGTAAGTAAAAATGACCTTGCACTATTACAGGAAATCTGTTATTGAATTTGTTCCAAAGGGGTTGATTAAAGTATACATGAACCCAGAAAAAAGGTATATATTATGACTTTTATGGGTATGGATAGTCAAGACAACATTTAAAACATCTGGGTACTCTCTTCCTTTAACCTTTTTTGGCATCACAGGAGTTTGCCCATTGTCAGGTATGAAAGGAGCAGATGGAAGGAAGGAACTGCCATCACTCCTAGCATGGGTTTTTGTAAGTAATACAATAGGCCTCTAAGATTTGCAGGATGTGCCCTGCAAAACTAAGCAGTGGGAGATCCCACAATAGGCATGGTTAATTAAAGTTTTCCAAGACTACAGAAGTTAGAATATGATGAGGGAACCGGGGTGATCCAGCACGCCTGGAAGGGATCGGTCCAGAAATAAAAACATTTGCCAACTAACAGTAAATTAATTTTTAAAAATCCATTGCAGGTTCTCAGGATCATCCCGGTTCTCCCATGATATTCTACCTTCTCTAGTTTTGAAGAGCTCAATGTGTTCCACAGTTGCAAATACCACTCTATTTCACACCCAATGCAGGAATAAATATTACTGGTTATTATAACACTATTGATAATATACAGCAATTACTCCAATTTTCAGATTTTCTAAAAGTGAACCGTGGGGTTATCAAACCTTTACAAAACTGAATTGACAGCCTCAGTATTACTAATGTCCACATATAATTCACAGATTCCAAGTAAAACGTATACACGGACCTCAACAATTGCAACGGCATATTATGCAAACTTTTACAGTTTTACATCCGTTCACTTTTTCACATAGCAGAAATATGTAATAGAAGAAAATTGTGCAGCCCTGCCATTCTTTTGGCTAAACTACAAGTTAGACACACTTATACTATATTAATGTAAGTTTACTTACAAATATAGAAAATATAGAATCAAATAACAATATAAATATATATATAATATTTTTTTTCAAAACATTTTTATATGTATATTTATCTCTCTATATATTTTGTACATATTTCCCTTGGATAGATAGATAGATAGATAGATAGATAGATAGATAGATAGATAGATAGATTGCCGGTCACACTCGGGTAGATATAATTATAATATCATTATACTGTTTAGGAAAATTTTGCTGTATTATTCATTATATTTGCTTTCTTGAATACAAAAGTATATACCGGTATACATTTATATTCTAAAAATGCAGGTATATAGTAAACAATGTCAGGAATATAACCTACCTGCTGTGTTGTCCTAAGAGGTGTGTACAGTTCAGCAGCTGTCTTAATCTGAGTTGAGAAAACTTTGCCTTGTAGGTTGGTTATATATAGAGGAAGAGGTTACACCCTAAATATAACCCTTTCATTGCCTATATCGTATGACTGCAGCTGTGACACAGCTGGGCTGGACAGCACAGTGTTAATACGACTGCCTCCCACACTGTCTGAGTCTTTTCTGTGCCTGGAGGGAAGACAGACAATGTACAGTGCAGGTGTGAGGCAGCCACTGTGAGTGGTGACGTCAGGGTGAACTGTTTAGAGGAGATTCCCAACACATCCAACATGGAAACCAACACAACGAAAAATAAACAGTAACACCCAGTCACTGGAGTTGATCCTATTAATGAAAAACAGAGACATTTGTAACAATGTAAATAAACATGTTTAGGAGTGACGTATCTTGTAGCCCAATTATTTAGTAAAGTAGCAAGACCATCAGCACACAGGGCACCTAAGGTCGTTCGGCACTGAAGGCACAAAATGCCTCCCCACTTCCGCCATGAACTACTACAGCAGCAACAGTTTTCCTGATCTTTTTGTGTCCTCACCTGATCCGGCACTGAAGATGGACATGTCTTCTGCATACTCCTTGGCCCTTGACCTTGTCTGCTGGGGGCAAAGGGTGTCTGCTGATACAATGCTGATATATGTCAAGTCTAGAGATGAACAGAATTGGCTTAGCAGCAAAAATCTCCACCTATTATCCACAAATCATGGCATGTGGGGGCCATTTATTATTTGCCCCACAGTAAGACAATGCTAATCAGAAGGGGTCAGAAAGATTGGGTAACGGTTCTAGGCATAGAAGACAAGGGCCAATTTTCACTTTTGATCTGATAGAATCAAGGTTTTAGTAAATCTGGCAGAAAATCAGCAGATAGATTAAAAGTCACAGACTTTGTTCAACTTACTACATAAAAATGTGACATTTATATCAAGGTACACAAGTCATGTCATGTGTATGCTTAGTTTTTATTTCCCCAAATTTTCTAAAAAATTGTGGACGGTAAGGGATATGGGAAGCAATACACGATATGAAGTATTGGAGATATTATCACAGCAGCTTGGCGGGTAAGGTGGTCTTTGGAGGTATATGAAATGGTAAAGGTGGTTACAAAGCAGATGGGCCCATTTGTGGTATGGAGCTCTCACGATGTTATTTTTTTTAATGGGGAAAACAAAAACGTCAACTCTGGAGCTGCCCTTCAGCCAGTAGGGCATGAACTAAGGACAAGGGGGTTTTTTAGACAAGCCCTTCTTTTTGCTGGACACCAGGAACTCACATATGTACCCTACTGGGTGTCAGCCTAAAATAAGCCTAAAATAAGAATTGTCTGTGTTTACTTTACCTAGTCTTAAGAACTCTTGCATTCCCCTATGACAGATTTAAGAACCATGTCTTAGTCTGATAATGAACAAACAAGAGTTCCTGTTATTCCGAATGACATGCCTGATCATGTGCAATCTCTTCTTTGCTCAACATCCTTCATACTAAATATTAGATTGTGCAGGAGTACCACAGGATACAAATACCTTAGGTAATGGTCACTGTATATTTATCATTTTGGGGTAACTACAACAGGGCTGTAACTCAACACAAGGCTATAAGTCTAGACCTAAAGTCGCAGGTACTCATTTATGTTAAATAGAACTAGTTGGGTTGTATTTATCCAGCCACTGGACCATTGGTTTCCAGACTGCATCCATTTGCTTGCCTTTGAGTCCAAGTAATACTGATGATGAGACACTATTCCTTTCCCTGACACCAATGATGGGGCATTATTTCTTTTTCCACTTACTATATGCATTAGGTAATTTTTACTCCAACTGACCACCAACCCTTGGCATTTAATACTTTATTGACCACTGATGTTGACACAGTGGTCTGGCCCCCCAACGAAAGTCTTTGGAACAAATAACTGGTCCGTAGCCTGGAAAGTTTGGGGGATTAGACCATGATCAACTTATAGAAGTACCTAACACACATGCTGTTAGTAGTAGTACATTTTCCTTTTGTCCTTATAAAAAAAAGTTGAGCATGTGAGATATGGCTGTAAATCAGAGCTGCCAGACTGTTTACTATAACACACCAGTGTAAGGAAATATAACACAACATTGTGACCATGTCAGATACAGAAACAGACCACTGCAGTTTTACAATTGTGGCTTGACTGTCATTTACGGAAAGAAAGTCCTCCTGACACTGTCCTATAATATAACATAGTATTGTGACTGTGTTGCTAAGACCTATGATGTCAATATAATTTCACACAATTATGTGATTTTTTTTAACAGGAAACCAAGGATTATAATAAATTATTGTGTTATGAATTCCTGTAAATGTATAGCAAAGACAGAAGTAGGAGGATCTTGAGAACGAGCGCAAGAGGAAAATAGCGCAGAATGGCGAGCCAACTATAAGCAGAAGAATAATTTATTGGGTTTTTTCAATCCAAACACTGCTTAGTTGTGTTGAGATTTACTAGGTGTTCCATACAACTGTGTAGCTTAATATTACCATCCAATAAAACCATCCACTTGATTAGAGTAACTAATCACTATTTTTCTAGCCACAATTGCCATAGACTTGTATGACATACACAACTGCCATAGACTTAGGACATACACAATGAGACCAATTTATAAAAGTTCTCCAAGACTGGAGAAGAAAGTGTATCATGGGAGAACCTGGGTGATCTAGCAAAGCTGCATGTTAAAGAAGAATAGGAAAGCTTTGTAACAGCAGTGTTTTAAGCAGTGTTTTTATACACCAAATTTATAGATAACACATGAATACTATATCAGTTATGAGCCAGTATGGTAACTTGGAAACACTGATCAACATAACAGTGTGACACACAAAGCCACTACATCACAATAATATACATTACTTCTTCCCATAAAAAGATAAAAGCCACCCACATGGCCACCCTTGTGAATGCTGACGACTTAAGATTGTGTGCATTGGACTTTTAATCCTAGTTCTCTTTCTCTTTATTTATAGCACTTTCACTATAAACAGGGAGTAGTTGTTACAATAAATACTATATATATATAAAGGTCACCCAACCATGAAAAAGTCCAGTGCAGTCACAGTTCCTTGGGCTAGGCCTTTGTATATCACATGCTGATAGGAAAACATATTGATGTATTTCCCAGTTGCAACACAGTGATCATACATTTAAAATGAGGAACTGGGAATAGGGAGCCAAAGTTGTGCTACTAAGTAAAAAAAATTATTTGCATGTAGCTTAACTCTAAGAAACTTTTCATTTGACTGAACAAGTAACTGGATTTTAACACATAGGGAAATTTACCAAATTACAAGCTGTTTTACATAAAAAGTATTAGGTACATGTAAGCATAAATATAAAGGCTTTATAAGTGGAAGTATTTAAACAGAAGGGTAAACAGAAGCATTTTTTAATGTAGAGCTGACTTCCTATCCAGTAGTCTTATCAAAGTCTACTCCCAACTGTATATCTGAAACAGAAATCTATTTTTTACATTGAAAAGAGTAGATATAAAACTCTGGTGCTTTTTTTGCCATTTGTGCCCCATTGGGAAGTTTTGTACGTAACATCCTGTCCTTTAAATCTTTGAATTTGTTTCCTTTTTTCAATTTCTATCATGCGCTTTCTTAATACCTATTCAATAAGTGCAAAAATGGCTGTCAATCTTTGTTCTGTCTTGTTCACTCTTCCTATGTTATCTTTTAAAACCTGATCAGCCCTCCTTGTTTTTATTTTGGAGTACAGAAACATCACTTGTGTTGTATAGAAGAGGGAAGGGGTAGGGATTCAGAAGTTTAACAAATGTAACCTTGGTAGAACTGATGCCATCTTCTGTAAGTTTCAACCTGCAAAATGTTTTATCAGCCCACAACAGGAAACTATGTGAGCATTTAGGGCAAATTGAGATATATTTCTGGTTTGGCACAGGGTGGTTCTCGCAAGAACTTGGATGGATACAGGCTGATGTTGATAAAGACTTGGCTGGATAAATCTGATACTGGCAAAACATTGTTGGAAGTAGGGTGATGCTGGCATAGATTTTGCTGGATACAGGCTGATGCTGGTGAAATTTTGGCTAGAGGCGGGTTGATATTGGAAAAGACTTGGCCAGATACAGGCTGAGTTATGGCAGGACAATTCCTCTGATTTTAAAGAAAATATGTCAAAACTTGGTTCAAGTCTGTTTTCTCAGTTGGCACCTAATGGCAATGGGTGATCTGTGGACATGAATTTAGACTATGCTAGTGAGCTTATTCTCTAAAGGTGGGTGTTCCCCTGCCAGGTCCCATGGGACTGACAAGTCTCTTCACCATGTGTTCCACCAGTGATGACATTTTCTTCAGTTTTGGCAGGCCTATATTTGTCACTGGCAACTGCTTTCCCCTCTCTTGGTCTTGGCTGCTGTTTTTTGCCACAGTGGCTCCGATGGCCAGGTCATCTCTGGGGAGACACTTATCGAGCCACAGTTCAAGTGAGGTTGGCCTTTTGCCCAAGTAATGCCAATGTTGGTTTGGCTGTTTGCTTTTGGGATAAACATTGTTTGTCTTTATCAAACAAAGAATAATATAAAAAAGCATATAAAGAACAAAATATCTATAACACAGACAAGATAGCAGTACCTTAGTGCAAATTTAACAACTGGAAAAGTTGGGATTAAAAAAGACTGATAAATGACTCAGAGGAGGCAGATCTACTCACCAAGTGTAAAGGTGAGTACACACTTCCAATTTTTATCGTTCCAATCGAACGACGAACGATCGATTGGGCAAAAAATCGTTCGTAAAAAAGTAACCAACGACTACCCCCCAAATCACCTCCACCAGGTAAGTATATGTCTTTTACACTGTGGCCTATCTTTGCTACAGAGGTGACAGGGTCTCCTTACAAAAATGATGTGATCTTCACAGTTTCCATGTTTTTGTTATTCTTTTAAAGGCAAAGACTTATAACCAAAGGCTCTAATGGCTATAAGACAATTCACCACTATAAATGTTTTTCAGCTGCTTGAGTGTAGCTGACACGTAGTAGGCAGAATCTTTCAAGTATATCAGATGACATGTCCCCTGATATCTTCTGTGTTGCTCCTGCTGACCCCATCATCACTACATGTGGTAGTCACCAGCAGGGTACATCTAGAAACCTGGGCGATTCCACAAATCCAATATGGATTACTTAAAGTCATTTCCTAATATTTGGCAAATGTTTACAATCCTGGACCAAGTCCATTCCAGGTTTGCTGGATCAATCAGTTTCATCCATGATAGTCTATGGATCCTTAATAAATTAAGCCAAATGTGTATATCTACAAGGTGGCTTTGATTACTTACAATGTGCAGAACAGTAAGGACACAACAAAACTGACCTGGAAGCATTCTTGTAGTACAGCCTTGGTTGTTTCTATACTGTCTTAGAGTGCTGTAATAGCATGTTTTATAGCAGACAGCGCTATTGGGTGGTGATCCAAGACGCACGATTGTAGCCTAAAGACAGGGCTGTAAATGTCTGTAGTACAAGTTCCTTGAATTAGTTAAGAAGTTCAGCTTGTTCTTAGCTTCCTGATAAAATTACAGAAGACTTTTGGGAACAGAATGATAGAATGTTTTAGCAAGCATTAAACCAATAAATTGAGTAGTGGAATTCAACTCAGTGCTGGTAGCTTATGATATGCGCCCAGCAAACTAACTACCATGCAGAAGTATTGAGGGTAAATATTCAGTCTATAGCAGACATGGGCAAATTACGGCCGCTGGGCCGTATACCGCCCAATAGGGATGTTTCTCCGGCCCTTTGGGTGTCCTGCAGCTGCTCCGGCCAGAGCAGCGGAACACTTCCCCGAGATCTGAGCCTGCCCACCCCTGGTCTATAGGTAATTATTAGCTTGATGGGCCCCACCACTATCTCTTGGCTTTTTCTATTGAATGGGTGCCCTTTACAGGGTCCTTTTCTCTTAGCACCTTCACCAAGGCTTATTTCCACTTGTGACATTTGATCAAGAAGGTGTAACCACTACTATTGTTGAGTTACTATTTAGAGTCTTTTCTTGCTCTTGGAGGAAACTTCTTCCTGGTGTCCCTATCACAAACTCAACCCATTAAATAAAATGCCCCAGTCTGTGTTTTGATTACTCACTTACTACCCAGGCAGCAAAATCAATAGACTTTTTGTGGTCATCTCTCTGGACTCTTATTGTGTTTTATCTTATTGGAAGGAGACATTTTAACTATTCTAGAGCAGTGTTTCCTAACCAGAGTCCCGTAAAAAAAAATCTAAGGGTTCTTTGAGAAATGAGAAATTTGTGCCTTTTGCTTCACTTTAAGTGAAGCCAATGACTTTTTTTGGTATCTTTAGGTTGACATTTATCCCAATGACTAGCAATGTAAGGGACCTTTTTCCCACTGACCTGCATGACAATATACTGTCAGCTGTGTATATAGTATTTATAGTTGGGTTTCCCTGACGACCTGCACATTTTAAAGGGTTTTCCCATGTTTACAAAGATTTTTAAAGACTGTAAAAAGTAAAGCTGAACACCAAGCACAATTTTGTACTTGTACATAACTTTTGGTTTAATGTTTTTTTCCATGCAGAGTGCCTTCTCTTGGATATCCTGTTATTGTAACCATGTAGTGCAGGGGTGTCAAACTCTGGCCCGCGGGGCAAATCTGGCCTAGCACATCCTTTTTTTTGCCCCCAAAAGAATTCTTAATATGAATTGCAGCTGGCCCACCGCTACTGCAATCTGTAGTGGCAGCAGGCCAGCTGCACTTGATATTAAGCTGCTGTTCTATAGACACAAGAACAATGCCGCTACTACAATTCCCAGCATCACTCGCGTCTCTAGACCAGCGGCCTTTCTGTCTATGCCTATCCTATGCGTGGCCCAGCATTTAATAGATGCAAGTGATGCCGGGAATAGTTGTAGTGGCATCACTTGTGGCTGCTAAACAGCAGCCTATGCGTGGACCCCACAGAGTTTATACTGATAGGTAAACTCAATAATCAGGAATTATCAGGAATATTATTATCAGGAATTATCATAGAGCTACTGTTATATTCATTGTTTTACTGTGCCGGAGAATGCAATGTGAAACCAAATAATTGCATCAATTCATTTGGTTTCACATTGCATTCTCTGGCAAAGTAAACAATTAATCTCAATAAGAAGAAACAAGAACACATGAGAATAGCATGCAGTAATATGCAGTGGATTGATCTCAATAATTTACATCAATCCACTGCATATTACTGGATGTTTTTCTCATGTGTTCTTGTTTCTTCCTATTGAGATTAATTGTTTTTTCAATAAATTTCAGCAAATGACAGCATCAAAAGTTTGGCCCGTGACTTGGTCTAAGTATTTAATTTTGGCCCTCTGTGTATTTGAGTTTGACACCCCTGTAGTGTTTCACTTAAGTTAGGAAAGGCAGAAACAGGCTGCCAGTTAGTCCTATGCAAAGTGCTTTGTTTAGGTGTTGTATGGTGCAGAGAGGTGTCAGAAATTGCAGCATCTGTTCTGGTGCCTGGTAGGTGAAAAGTATCATCAGCTTTGGAATAAAGGTTGCAGTTCAGTTAAAATAAGGGCCACATGATGTGCAACAAGTACTTTAATGCACTGAAAAAAATAAACATCTTCATGATACTATAAAGTCTACTGCTATACAATAAAAGTTTACAGCTTCAGACACTACCATGGACTTTGGCCATATTGTTGTGACTAATCTTCACTGTTCTGTCTAAAACAAATAAAATTTTTTTACAAAAATTATAAGGCTGTCTGTGTAACTTAATTATTAAAGGTAAACTCCAGGCAGATATAAAAAAAAATGAAGAAGCCCTGTATTTATCAGTAATTTTTATATATTTATCTTGGCTTGAAGCTAGTGTGTCCAAATTTGACTTGATATCAGCTTTCTAAAATCCCTGAAATCTCTTTTATTTAAGGTAAGGTCTGTTTTTTTTTTTTAAGTGCAACACCCTTTTTTTTAAAAAAAAGATGCAGCACCGCCCCCTATTTCTTGATGGGTAGGTGATCGAAAACTCTGACATGTGGGGCAGGACTCTGCACTGTCTGGACAAAAAAGGCCTCAAGACTGTAGGGGCAGTGTTATGATCTGGGGTTGCTTCAATTGGTTAGACTCAGGTTCATCAACAATATGTGCCCAAGAAACATGGTCAGATGATTATCTGAATATGTTGAATGACCAGATTCTTCCATCAATGGATTTGACATGAAATTTGAAGATGACAATACCAGGATCCTGCTCAAATTGTGAAAGAGTGAACCCTTTTAGCTGGGTGCACCACCCAGCACTGTTTAGTGACCGGGCAGTTTTTGGGTGGTTGCTGAAAAGTTGAGTCATAATGCGAAGGCCACCACCCACCTAAAGCTTCTTCCCACCCAGCCTAAAAAAAAATTATAGTCGGGAAAATACTGGGGTTGACAAGCTAGAATAATTATTCTACAGTAGTTTGTACTAATAAGTTGTACCATACATAACCAGCTTGAGACCTCTAAAACAGTCATTAACATAACAGTGAGGGTTCCATGTTTTGCAAAGTGACCCTATCTGTGTGGTTCATACAAGTAAATTGTCATTAATTATATTATTTATTTATTTTTACTTAAGGTGTATTTAAGTCTTAACTGGATGGTATTTTGTTTGCCAAAACAACGTCTATCATGAACAATTGCCTTTTTTCCAGTTCATGCCTGCATATATACACTCCTAAACCACATCAAATAAATCCTTGCCAATTTAATGCCGGTTACAATCTTACATAAAAATCAGGAATGACCTCTTATCTGTCGGTTAGAGTTAAGACATTATAGTGCCATGTTCCTAGAATCAAGTCCCTATAGAGTCCTTGTATGAATTAGATAATTTATTTGTAATCTACAGTCTATATCAGTGGTGTCAAACACAAATCACTTAAGGGGATGAAATATAAAACAAAGGCTAAGTCGCGGTCCAAACTTGTTACATAGTTTTAGTAGAAGTATAGGTCCTTCCTCAACCTGAGACACCATATCACACGCCATGTTACAAAAATAAGAAAATGCTTGTCTTCCTGAAGCATGAACATATATTTGCTTTCCCATCTTTCATTAAATTGTCTCTCTTCTATATCAACTTTTCTCTTGTTGGACATTTAGGGAGTGATTGTTTTTTTGTTCTTAGCAGCTTTTTCTGAGCTGCCTTTCTATGTGAGGGGAATGGAGGCACTGACTGTGCTGAAGTGGAGGCCTGTGTCTCTGAGTCTGGAGACATTAGTAATTTAGCATCCCACTGAGATCCCATACCTGAAGCAGCAGCAGGATCAGGACACTGGCACAGTGCTACTTTGTGCTGGGTCTCGGCAGGAGGGTCCTTTTGCCTGCAGCACGGTCAGGCACTTGTGTAAACCGCCCTTCTTCTACCTAGTTTTTTGGGACTGGGTCCTCCTGCTTGCAAATGTCAGGCACATGGATACGGCACAGTCACCGTGGGCTACATAAAACGACCAGACGAGCAAGATTCTGGCCAGAGGCCTTGTGTTTGACTACTTTGGTCTATATAGTCTTTATTTTGGGGAGTTTTTTGGGGCATTCCATCTCCCACACATTTGTTAATGCTCACCAAGACTGGAGAACATAGAGTATCATAGAAGAACCTGTGTGATCTATTCCAGGTTTGTTCTCCGATGATAGTGTATCTTCTCCAGTTTTGAATAGATTAAACAAATCAGGCCTTTTTTGTCAAGATACAATCACAGAAAAATCAATATACAGTGACAGTTTTAGGCTTTTAATGATGTTTTAATATGCAATAGTATATAATAAATCCTGATAACATTTAATACTGCTCATAGGTTTAAGAGGGAGGTTAAATGTTCACTCATAATCTGGCCACGTTCAGGTCAAAGAATCTTCAGAGCTCTGCTTAAACATGTAAGTATGACTCAGTTTTTTGGTTAATGTAATGGCAGAGAGCCAGAGTTATCTTAACTGTGTGTTATCTTTGTGTTTGAGATTCCCAATTTTTTTTTTTTTGTAATACCAGAGGTTAGCTTCACAAAAGGCCTGGATATTTCTACAGTGTTCTAAAGACATTTCATTGCCTTGCATTGATTGGTGGAGGTGTTCAGGGTGTGGGTATAAGCCTGGTGAGTACCATGTGAGTGATGGGTACACCTCTGGGTGTCTCCTGATGCAGCTTGTGTGGCAAGAAATAAACACTTATATGACAGCTAAGGCAGATAGGTAAGACAGCTTCTTGCCCTGCTGATAGTAGTAATGAAAAGGTGATGAGTAGGCTAAGTTAAATGTTCCAGTACTTGAGAGCATCAAGTCATTTGTCACTCTAAAAGAGCTTGTGACTGCTATTGTGTTGAGGAAACTAATGATGAGAAAGTAGAAAAATATAGTAAGAGATTAGGGCAGGAATCTAAAGAAACATGGAGACCATTTTTTTTCCAGATCTCTAGGAATATAGGACCTCCATTGATGATGAGGAAGTGAAGATCAGGAAAGAGGTTCCCCTAAATGTGGTGAGACGTGCATACAAGGGAAGGGGAAGATGTATTGTCCAAGAACCAGTGTTGTAGTACATATAAGTCATGAGTCCTCACAAAAAAGTGGGGAGCAAGGGTTCAGTAGTGTCCTGTTATAGTTCTGGGATGTTGATGGCATCATCAAAGTGCAGGGTGTTCTATGAAGACTATAAGGAGCAAGTGCTTACATTGCTTTGGTCCAAAATACACTGACAGGTTTTATTGGTAGGACTTAACAAACAGACACCCAACACTTCAATAAAAAAATAACAATTAGGACACTGTGTAACTAGACATGTTTCCTGCCAAATGCAGGGAGTTGTAACATGCTGAAAGCTGGCTCTAGCACCAGACTTTTTCTTTTGTTAACTTGGGCACGTAGCATACAAATATTTACTGTACAGCCAAAGTGCTGATGATGCAAAGTCTTGTGGCTAAAAGGAAAGTGCAACAATCAGTAGTTAGAATATTTTCTCTGTGATTCACTAGTAACTCGGATATCCTGCCCCAGAGGCAACTCCTCATACATGTCTTAAGGTTTGCATTAACCCTTTTATGAGTGATGTAACTAAAAGCAGCGGCATACCTTATTTGTTTAGGCCCAGCACACATTGCTGTCATGCCTTGTCTGCAATCCCATTATCAGAGTCTCTTATTACACCCTCATTTAAAGTTCTGGGATACCAATCTGTTCAATTCAGAAGCATAAAGCTGCATACACACGTGCAATTATTGTCTTTGGAAAGGATCTTTCACAATCCCTTCCAATGACTAGGGACTGCACGATGCATGAACGAGTACTGTACATACAGCACCGTTCTGCTCTATGGAGGGGGAAGGGGGAGAGCGACGGAGTGGCACCCTGCTGTACGCTCTCCCCCTTCCCTTGCATAAGGATCGTTCGTCGTCCATCGCCCGTCAGTCGTTTGGATGATGGACAATGGGCACTGTACACACGACAGATTCTCTTCCGATATCAGTCCTGAGCCGATTATCGGGCGATAACCATTGGACGTGTGTACGTTGCTTTAGGGATTGTGAACCAATTTCACCTGCTTTGGTGCAAATGACAGCATCAAAAGGTGGACAGGAGGGGCAACAGTAAGTCAACCCTCAAAGAGGGAATGGTTTTACCAAAGACCAATTTTCTATTCTTAATCTTCTGGAATGATTTTTCAAAACGAGTCATAAGTCAGATCAATTATCAATCAAGTAGCTGGCACATCAAATACTTTGCAAGAATTGTTTCAAATTGATTGTAATTACAATCGTAAAAAAAAAAATAACATAGTGTGTGCCTAGTATTAGGTGTCTATGGATATATTAGAAATGTCTCTGTCTGGCTTAGGGACAGGTTTGGCTGACAATCTCAGGTAATATGGCTACTATATGGGATGTTGGTGATCAGACAAGTTATAAATGTGTTCTGATCATTGTTATTCCCTCTGATGATCCATTGGGTCCCATTTCCTAATCCCTGTGTTACCATCTCATGACCTCTCTCTATTCAAATAAACATAACCTTAGACAACTAACCTTACAGGTTAATGACTGTACAGAATGTGTGGCACTCTGCTACTCTAAATATTTCAATTGTTTTTTGTTTTTACTACATTGGGATTTAAAGCGGAACTAAACCAGCGATACTCACCTATCCCCCTTCCATCTCACCACACCACCATCTTCCTTCTTCTTTTCTTTCTGTAGACGATCTTTCGCCATTTTGACTGGCCGTGTTGGGATAATGTAACTAAACTGTGGGTAATTAAATCCTGTTCAACAAATTCATACCTTTTTTCTCTAATGGGTTAGCAGAAATACATTATATTAGCAGCACTGAAGTACTCATTGAAATGCCATTAGTGACCTTTCAAAAATGTTGGATGATTGGTCTAGTGGTTGGAACAACCAAATGTTTCTCTGCTAACAAGGACAGTAAGGTCCTAACTAGAGGTGTAACACAGCTAGAAAGCTCTAGGTGGTTCTGGACTTTCCTTTTAGAAAGCCAAGCAAATACAACATTATGCATAATGTATACCCTGTAGTACAATGTTATCTAAGTAAACAAGTAACCAAGCACAAAGCACATGCTTAGTTTTAATGTTTAATGCTTAAAATCTTTCTGAATCACTGACCTGACTCAGAAAGTGGTAATGTTTGTAAAAGTTAGGCAATAAACTTCTTTAGAAACATTAGAAGACTTTGTGTTTGTTTAAGTACTTATGTTATTATTATTACTATGATGTATTTATAAAGTGCCAAAATGTTTACTTTAAATTAACATTTACTGCAGGTTGTATGCATAGCCTTTTGTTTACAGAGCATGCTGAACTTACTAATAAATACATCCATTCTGGTTGATTTATTCCATCTTGCTGACCTTGTAAGTAGTGAGGTGAGACCTATATGGCTCCTTTTAAGCTTATTTTTATACACAATAATTTATATTTACCTAATTTAATATATATATTTTACTAAATAAAATATACAATAAAAAATAATAAGAATTTAAAGGTCTTTCATAATCACACTCCTATACTTTGTAATACCTTTGACTTTAAACAGTGGTGTATCCAGCTTTGGTTACATGATTCTCAGACAGGTTATTTCCTATTGTTTTACAGGTCAACCTTCTTACATGACCCCTTGTATTTGGTACTTTCAATGGAGAGTGTACAACAGTATTCTCCATTATTGTATGTAGACCAACTATGTTTAACCAGGGTAGCCACCATTGTAAGGAAGACATTCTTTCCACTGGCCACCAATTATTATGGCTTTTTTCCACTGATTTAAAGTTTTATTAAGGTTCCTCAGGGGTACAAAGGTTAAGAAAGGCTGATGTAGACAATTTTCCAAAAGACTACTTACACTAACTATACACGGAACCACATGTACCATATCTGAATCTCATCTTCCTCTATCCCTGCTCTAAAGTCGGTTTGAAGGGCTGTACATATCCAGTAGAAGAATGAAATCTGACCACATTACCATTTTCAAAGGGCTCCAATGACTTTAGCAAATATCTCAAAAACAGCCTAATATACGTAAAAAAACAAAACAAAAACTGAGATATAAAAAAATACATACTGCAGATTATTCTTTTTTGCTTTGTTGTATTTAAACAAAGCAAGCTGTCAGTTCCCTATTTACTTTGTTTTTATCCTTTACTGGAAATAAGCTACCACAAAAAGTCATGCAATGTCAGTGAAGCAAAATAGATCACTTGTTAATAGATATGTTAATGAAATCATAAGACAATGATATCATATCTATCATTATTGAGGTGTTAGGTGAATCATAAGACAATGCGATTATTATCATGAGGTGTATTACAACAAAAATAAAGTAATAAATCAAAATATAAAAATAAAAGTGCTATCACACTGTCAATATATTAGGCTTCATTAAATGGACTGATGATAATAAATCTACTAGACTGGGCAAGAATTTGGGCATACCCCATTATCTTGTTAGAATATCAAAAAGATTCCTTTCACAATTCAATGTCATATTCAATTCTGCTATTATCAGCATGCTGTGTATTGGCAAAAGAACAGATTGACTCCTTGTACTGCTTCTTCCACTCACATTCTGAACTACTTCCGTACGATAAAAGAATGAACTTTAATTAAATGTATGTACCTACACTACTTGCATTTACATGTAATATTGAATACAGAGCTGCATTGATACGGAGTTCAGCTTTACATACAGTTCATATCAGGATATAGAAAGCATTAAATGTCAGGAAGGTATTTGTTATGCTAACGATAAAGGATAGCTGACCCCCTTTCCTCACCTGACCTTCTTACTCACAGCAGAATTACATGTTCTTGGGCCATAAAAGCAAAATAATTTATTACAGTAAAAATGTATTACAGATGGCAATCTCAGCACATGCACTGCTGGAAGAGGAACATAGGCTTAACCATGGAGCAGGAGGGCCGGGAACAAATATGGCACACAACAGCCCACTGAAACATCAGCGCCTTAATGATCTAGGCAAACTACAAGTTGCTGATGCGCTGATACATGGTGCCAGTCTGTTTAGGTAAGATGAAACCCGGTTATCAGAATACCTGTTTTCGAGGCTGCAGTGTGCCTGGAACCATGTACTATATTTGGTGTTAATGCCCTAAAATAGGAAGATACTGGACACAAATATACCAAATTGGGTACACAATAATAGGTCATTCTTTCCCTAAACACCCAGTAGAGGCTTTTCTAAAACCGAAACCAGAGGTATGCACCTCAGTCCAGTTCTGATTACTCACCCACCTGTTCACAGCAGCCAAAATGGTGCTAACGAAGGCCTGGTGGTCCATCACCCCCACTGTAGCTCATCTTAAACAAAGGATGTCCTGATTCCTGGTGAATGAGAAAATGCATGCTAAAATTACTGACCCTATGACTCGTTTACAGAGAGTGTGGTCACCTTGGATCAAATACTATATGCCAATGGGGTGGGATCAAACACATCTGATGCTATAAAGCGTCACACCAGAGACAAAACTCGTTCTCAGGGGCACCCTTGGTAAAGCTTGGATTGACCTGACCACCCATCTTTTCAATGCACAAAGTGATGTTCTATCGTCCTGCCAGAAATCTAGTAGCCTGGTAATTATTGTAACCACCATGTCTAAGGACTGCAAAGCTGCAACACATAACATTTTCATTCTTGTGCTAAAATATACTTTAACTTGCTCCATTAAATTATATCAATTCCCACAGGTCATTGTATGAATAGTTTTCTGGTTAAGTTGGTTCCCTTTCACAATGAATGGGGACACAAACACGGGACAAAGGGTGACTCATTTCCAGGATTTGAATCACAGAATGGAAGAAGAACAAAAATGGTGAGATTGGCGCAGGAAGTAATGAGTGCATTCCTAACATTTCCTTCTGATGAGATCTCCATAATGTTTTCTTTTTTATGGCTCTCCACTTACACTTGTGAGCGGTTCAAGTGTGTACGTGTGTAAGACATGTAAATATAAAAGAATCTATAATTATAAAATTCCACAGTGATATGCTGGGCCTCAATTCTCCTATAAATTTACCATACATGGCCTCAATTACCGAATATTATTTTATTTACTCTTTTTTTTTGCAATCAACACTCATGCTTCCTATGTTATACAAAACATAATATAAGAGTATGACAATATTCCCTGTTTAGATGCACTGAAACTAAGATATGCAAAATGTGATCAATATAAAACAGGTATTTGTCTAACCAGTATTTTTGCTCTAACAAATCCTGTCTGGCAGATGCCAACCTCAAAGCCTTGCTTGTCTTACCCACCCATCTTGTGCCATTTATTGAGGTACATAGTGTTTCTTTATGTCCGCCAGCAATGAAATGATGCACAATAATCTTTGTTTGAACTTTCCTGCTACAATGCTGAGCATGAGCCAGAACACCAGGTATGATAAAAGCCTTTATTGTACAGTCAGAGCCAATCCCTACTTTAGAACTATTACACATATCTGAGTCTTTTGTTTTTCTGGTATAATTATGTAACAATTGTTTTTACTTATATAATTACTGGTAGTGCCTATGGGTAAAAAATTCCTAATACGGGTATGATCCATTGGGTAGGATAAAAGGTATTATAACTTACATTTTTTGTCTGCGTATGTTTGGGGTTAGTCATACATTCTTGCCCTAAAATACACACTCCATGGTGCCATTAAACCATCTGTGGGGTTGTAGAGTGCATCATTGGTGGCTGAAACATCATGTTGACATTGATCTTATATACCTGCTTTACAAATGTGTAAAATTTAATGGAAATACTCTAAGTACGATGAACCAATAAATGCATTTGTCACAAAAATTAACTAGAAATATTCTTCTGGACATTTGCTAAAAAATCAACCAACATTTGTGCTTCAGTGGCGAAAGTTGGTAAAATTTTAACTTTCCATTTATTGGATATAGTGGCTCTTTTGTCCTTTTACCTGCTGATTTTTACCTGTGAATAATACATTCCCTGTCCTAAGATGACAATGCTTACTTACTGTACTGAATTTAGAAGATGTGCCTTAGGATAGGAATGGTGTTCAGACTTCAGACCACCTTACCAATTACCCTAACAAACAAAGAAGATGCTCAGTAGTTCATATAGAGAAATGGGAGGAACTGGCAACTTTAGTTGGAATTACTTTACACTGTGAAAAATAAGATAGAACAGAGCTGGGTTTCTGTAAGGATCAGGTATGTTTTTGCACCACCCATATAACAAATGTTTTGGGTGGTATAAATACCAGACCAAAATGGACTAAATAAGGATTTACATATGTTTTAATATATATTTTAACATACATCCTTTTACTTGAGTATAAGCCAAAAAAAAGGAATCTCCATTTATACTGGGGTCACACCACTAGATGACACTATTTCTTCATTTAAAGTGCGTCATTGAAGTGTTGTCATTCAAGTTTGTTGCACACATTACATGAGAACACAAAGTCATCCGCTGATACACATCCAATAAAGCACTAATGATAAATAAAGCAAGTGGCCTGTCATAACCTACATAAAATAAATATTTTAAAAATAACACACCATAGATGTTGTTATCTATGTTAATTTTATTGACCCTTCTTTTAAATGTTAGCACTGACATTTTGTGCCCTAGGTTAATACTCAAAGCATGTTTCTGTATTCTTAGGTAAGAATAAGTACCTCAAAATATTTTTTGATCATTTTATATTAGAGTATATATAGAATTTTATAACGAGATGTATGTGTAAATCCCATTCACTGCACATTTACCAAAATAACTTGGCTTTGCACATTCATGTTAATAAAAATGTTAATTATCATTCTGAGAGGTGTTTTAATGGTAATGTCAAAATTTTCGGTTGCCTAACACAATTCACCTCACTGTACAAAAACGCATGGGCCAACACACATGTGTCATGATGCACATTTGGGGTGAGTTGATATTTTCAGTATTGTGTGTGTCTCTATGCACATCATATGCACATAACAATTCTATATGCGCATGAATGAGTTATTTGTCAATTTATTTCTGTGTTACGATATTTTGCCAAATTGTCCTATATAATAAAAACAACAGACTTTGCTTGATCTTGTTTGATGTTAGGAACTAAACAGGGTTGGGCATGACTAGTATTCACAAGTATCTTGTTATAGAGTATGGTATCATTAAATTGAGGATGAGTTTACATCTTTAGGAATTGGGTAATGTGTGTTTATGTCACATGTATTTTAGATGCATTATTATGTGTAAGGAACAAGTACAAACAAGGTCCACTTTTCCTTTTTGCCTCCCTAGCCTGAACTCCCCAGATTTGTACTTACATCCATGCATCTAAAAAATATAGTGTGTACCCAGGGTGTTGGTGTGTTTCAGGGTTGGCCAGCTCTAAGCTTTTTCAGTTGAGTATCCTGTGCTATACAAAGTTCATCTATGCTAGCAATAAAAAGATACAGATATGTCGCAGTAGCAATATTCAAAGTACTTTGTCTCGCTATCCCAATGCGTTTCGCCTCTTGGCTTCCTCAGGGGATTGTGTGGAGACAGACACTAAACCAAATAAAGTCAATATGTTACATGATATATTGGAATAGTAGGACAAACATTAAAATACTTGACACATAAAAGCCTTTCCTTTTTTTCCTTCTTTTCTTCTTGGATACATCCATGCATCCATGATTGCAAAATAAGCATTTATCTGGGGAGAGAAGGAGCAGCTAGTTTAATTTGATTTGCAGTAACATTTCAGTGGCATAATCTCAATACCCCATTGCACATATGCAGTCATTCATTTGTACATTGTATTTTGCTTATTCTACATGGACTGTTTCCCCAGTGTTAAAATGATGTGCTTCAATGCCCATAAATGAAATTTCTTTTCATTATAATGTGCAAATACTTGGGGGTCTATTTATAAAGCAGTGAATCTGACACTCACATAAACATCCCTGGTTGAGAATCATACAAGTCTATGTGTTTGAATGGCAGTAATTAATTTTACACCAGGGAATGTTTTACTGAATGTCAAACTGACAGCTTTATAAACAGACCGCTTGTTGTATTTTTGGTTCATTTGTTTTTGGGCTTTAAAGAAAATGCAGTATTTGTTCATGATAAAATGATGATAAACGCTTTTTTTTTAGCAGTTTTTTTTAGCTTGATATGCTTATTCAGAGCTCACTGATCAGTGTATGCGACCTGCAGTTGATCTTCTTCTGAACCATCATTGACCTATTTCTAAGCTGCATCAACCTGTTCAAGCTGCTTTGTGTTATCATTGACTTGTATGGTGCAGTGTGTGTGAAATAGAACACGTTTAGGCTTTCTGAACTTTTTTTTTTAGATTTCCTTTCACACGATTGATTTTCTTTGCACATGAATTATATATCTATATTACCAACCCTATACAGTAGAGTGATAACGCACGTGGTTACATGTGAAAATACATGACTTACCAAAAAGTGCAATAAATCATATGTGTTTGGTAACCACTTTGCTATTAATTAATGCCTTTCTAGTAATTTGTTGTTAAATTCCTTTCCTCACCACTTTTTAAATTTATATATTTGTCTTTTTATTGAGACAGCTATCTATGTTTTAAAAAGATAAAGCTTGACTCTAAATTGCCAGATATATTTTGTTGTATAGTTTAGGATAAAAGTTGAAACCTACTTTACTTAAGCATACTAAAATGGTTAAGGAACCTTTAAAAGCGTGGATGTATAATCGGGTGAACAAACATATGGAGGTTTGGGCACCTTGGACCTAATGCCATGCCCACCCTGACTGGGATAGCAATGGGCAGGGTGAATGTAGCTTTGTGCTGTACCTTCTTTCTCCTGGGCTTTCTCCTCCTATTGCTGCTCCTTCACGGTGATTCCTTCTTCCTTTCCTCTCCATGAGCAGACTACAAAGTGCTTGTTTCCATAGTGTTTTCAGTGAGGCTGACATTAGAGTGATGACACATGTTCACCTTTTGTATGGATGCTGTAAATTTGGATTGTTAACCCGCAGGTGGCTCTACATTGATTTGAGGTCATTAATTTTATCCACTGCGACATACCGGATATAGTCAGTGGTCATACAATGGCCAAAAAGGATTGCCCTGAAGCCAGTGGCAAAAATGGTGCCTTCTATGAATGCAGCAATGACAGATCCTGGGCTTTAAATGCTAAGTCTCAAGGCAACTTTTCCCTGCTCCTTCTCCTTGATCTTTCCTCTGCTTTTGACACTGTTGATCATCCCCTTCTAATACAAATCAAGTGCTCCATTGGCATCAGTGACACTGCTCTCTCCTGGTTTGCTTCCTATCTGTTTGACCGCTCCTTTCAAGTTTCTTTTTAATGGTAATACCTCCTCTCCCACTCTCCTCCCTGTTGGTGTTCCCCAAGGGTCAGTTCTTGGACCGGTACACTGTACACCTCCTCTCTCGGTAGTCTCATATCCTCCTTTGGCTTACAGTAATATCTGTATGCTGATGACACTCAAACCTATCTGTCCCCCCTGACTTGTTTCCTTCAGTCCTGGATGAGGTCATGCTGCCTGTCGGCCATCTCATCATGGATGTCTGACCGATTCCTGAAACTCAACCTGGATAAAACAGAACTCATCATCATCCCCCTCAAATTCCAAATCTTCCCCCGACATATTTCTGACTGTATCAACACTGTTATTCCTCCTTATTATTCCTTTGACTCGGCCCTCTCATTTACCCCCCCATATTTAGAACATATCCAGGTCCTGTCACTTTTATCTACACAACATCCAAAATCCGCCCTACCTGTCCCCAGAGATCACCAAACTCCATGTACATGCTCCTATCATCTCTAGTCTGGACTACTGTAACCTCCTCCTCTCTGGTATTCCACTAACCCGACTCTCCTCTCTACAATCTATTATGAATGCTTCAGCCAGACTCATCCATCCTTCCCTCCGCTCCTCTTCTGTTGCATCTCTTTGTAGTTCTCTTTATTGGCTTCCATTTCACCTTAGAATCAAACTCAAGTTCCTGTACTTTGCCTTCAAATCCCTCCACTGTTCTTGTCCCACTTACATTTCTGACCTGGTAAAAAAATAGTCCCCCAGCTGCTCTCTCTGCTCCTCCAATGACCTAATAATGACTTCCTCCTCACGCACAGATACAAGACTTCTCTAGAGCTGCCCCAACTCTCTGGAATGGTCTTCTTCATGCTATTCAGCTTACTCCTGCTTTCTAAAGCAGGAGCAATTTAAATGAGCACTCAAAACCCATTTTTTCAAACTTGCCTACCCATCTTCTTCTGTCTTTTGAAACCATCACTGCTTCCCACCAATACTTATCTCCCATCCTTTTGTGTGTAAATTCCCCCACCTTCTAGATTGTAAGCTCTTTGGGGAGGTGTGTTCTACTTACTGGAATTTTGCAATAAAAGTTGAGCCACCTCTTTAGTTAGTCTGAATTGAACATTCAAGTAAAAACAGCAAAAGAAGGAGATTTTGGGCTAACAAATGATTTTGAGAAAAAAATTGTTGTATTTAAACACAGTAAAGAAAACAAGTACAGACAAACTTCACAGTGTATGGGTAAATTATACATACGTATATTCTAGCAATACAATAAAGGTGATGAAGGGGACCTTGCTTAAAACTGTGAGTTTATGTGTCATATTTGTGATCCCTCCTTCATGGAGAATTTTCATTTCGAGCAACAATTACCTAATATGTACCTAACTTTATTCAACTCTCTCTGCATCTTAAACATTTTGGGCAGCTTATTGTGCATGATTCTTAGTAATATAATAGTGTTCGATGACTATTTTAAAGCTGTTCATTGTCACCCTTGACAACTAAAGGGGTCCAAGCTAAGGCTTCATTCTAAATAGGTTGTTAGAAAGTGTATATGTGTTTTTACAAGGCCCTTTGCAGACTACAAACCCCACCATTAGCTGTTCCAAACTGCCCTTCTTCAACTATCATGCTGTCAGTTTAAGCGATTGAGGTGTGGTTCTTCCTCCAAACGAAGAAAAACAACCACATGTCTGTTTTTAGAAAATGCCTCTTGATCCACTGAAACTGCAACCACAGCTGTGTGCAAAAGTGTAAACAAAATGGTTCCCAATCGCTTTCATGCAATATGATGGAAGCATTTGAGAACGCAGTAGAATGATGCAGTCAACCACAAGTCTGATGTGGACATTAGAACAAAATCAAATGTAATTGGTTCTATAGGCTTTGTAAAGTATAATACACAATATAAATACCATTAGTAAAAACAGTAACCTTCTTTTTTCCTGTATAGCAAAACACTTCACCTATCTTATAGCAGGCTACAATGGTTGACTAAGGCAGTGGTGCTTTTTCAAGGTCCAAAGGTCCACTAAAAACATGGTTCCCATATTACCCAAACTATTATATAGTTTTAATAATTAGTAACCTGTGTAAAGGCCATGTAAATGCTACTGAAAGTGATGTTCTGGGCTCATACGGAATATGATCCTACCAAGCACCATTCAACCCAAAAGAGGGCCAATTCTGAATCAAAGATAAGTTTGCAGAAAATAGCTCCCGAGAATAGGCGAGCAGTTCAGCCAGAGCTGTGTTTTATTTTAGTAATGATTGGGCAGTTTTATAAGGTTGCTAGAGTTGGGCTTTACTCTTCAAGGATGAGAACACCGAGGCCCTGATTTAGTAAAGCTCTCCAAGGCTGGAGAGAATACACTTTCATCAGTGAACCTGGGTGATCCAGCAAACCTAGAATGGATCTGGTCCAGGATTCAAAACTTTTTCTGGCTAATAGCAAATGATTTTTAAAAATCCTTTCCATGTTTTCTGGATCACCCATCTTCACTTCTGAAAGTGTATTCTCTCAAACCTTGGAGAGCTTTAGTAAATCAGGACCACAGTCTCAAAGACCCCTGGCCATTTTGCAATATGCTACACCAATAGTCCCTGTGACAGGCAGATTAGTCAGGTATAACCTAGTGCATTTTGCCAAGTGAAATATTGCCTCTTATCAACTTCAATTCAGTATAACAGATTTCCGAGAAATGCACATGTTGGGAAATCTAGCTTTGAAAATGATAAGTCCGAGATCCTACACCTTATCCGTTAAGTCATGAAGCTTTGAGGCTTCTTTTGCCGAAATTACACAGCTGCAAGGCAAATACACCCACCTTCCTTTTTATGACTTTCTGTAGGGATAGGAATGAAATGTCATAAGCAAACAGAACAAATAGAAATCGGATAAAGATATTCAGGTTTGTAGGTTGATTTAATATATATCTTTCTGGCATGTTTATTAATATGTAGGAGTGATTATGAGATACTAAAATCATTAGAAATGGTTTATATTTTTTATTAACTATTTAAACGGCTTTGCTATTTTTGAAGGTGATGCAATAGATATTATTTTGTAAAAACTATGCATTTACCACGTAAATGAGCAAACAGTATTTCATATCTAGGAGAACTGGTTGGAGAACGATTGGTTGCACAAATCTTACAAAGCAAAAGAGCGTTTATATCAGAGGACTTCTGTAGGGTACATAAAATAGCCCTTGCAAAAATAATGTTTTAGTTAAAGATTATAAAAAACTGTCTCGTCCTTTCCTTGTAAGAATATGTATTTAGCCCTAATTTTCTGACCCATACAAAGTCATTACTGCCTTAACACAAAATGAGAATTGTTCCACTTGATGTTTTCTAATAGCATGAGACAAGTGCAGTTTCAATTGATTGCTGTTCAAAAACGGGGAACCAAATGACATGACAGGCTTTTAAACCTGAGAAGTATATATCTACATTTTCATTTGGGAAAAAACCCATATGGGATAATATAACCCTTCACTAACAGTTTCTGTTAGTTGAAATCATGGAGGAATTTAAAGAGGGTTACAATAGGTTCAGATCACTGAATGTGTAAAAAGACATTAGGAACCTTGCTAATAAACCAATGCATGTACCTGTAGATTTAAAGAAGGGTTTATGTATTGGAACAGTTATTGGGTTCCTCATATTCAATTAACACCTAAGCACCAACACTGTACATAGAAAACATGTACAAGAAAAAAGAAGCCTCTGAAATCCCCTAAAAGTTATGCAACTGGGATATATTGTCCAGTAGCACTTAGTACAAGATAGAAACAATATAGGGTATATATATTACAGTAAAGGATATCATGAAGAATGTTCGGATTTACAACAGATCTAAAAGGACCTTAAATTTCAGAGGACCCTTGTGTAGCTATAAAGTCTGCAGAAGTGGTGTGCCTAAACCTGCATACATGAGCAGAATGTGACACCCATAGTATTTTTAGTGGAAGATGAACTACACTACTCCAGATTTGAGCTTTTAATGTGATAGCCAGATCTGAGAGATATGGTACTACAGGTAGGTACTGCCTATCTATAGAGGTTGTATGGATAGGCAGTACCAGTACCTGTGTGCATACGCCTAATTGTATATTCCACCACAGAAAGGAATCTGTTGGGGGAAGCAAGAAACCTGCCTTGCTTTAAATAATCTGCACATGTCTGAGTGTATACAGACATACAAGAAACCACTGGAAGAAGAAGATTGTTGATGCCTATACCATTATCTTCAATGGCACTACATATTGTAAGTTATTTTAATTAATAAAGATGTGGAAATACATAAAATATAGCAAATAAATGGTGTGTAAACCTCTTTATGACATTCCCTTAGGACAGTAAGGTACGATAAAAACACATTTGCAGCAAAGTTTCATCAAAAATGTTGTACTTTCCGCAAATGAATGTGAATGTAAGACAATAATGTGAATCTGTATTAACTTGTATTCTGTCCATGTCAAAAAGGATAGTCATTTGTCAAACTGTATGGAACTTATTGTGGCTGACCTGCCATTTGTGTGGGGCCAGGGTTGATAAATGGCACTCAAAATAAATGGTTCATTTGCTGTAGAAAGGTAACACTGTTCAGTGACCAAGCTTTTAGCTTTCTTTTATGTAGTTCTGCCAATACCATTGTTGGATGGCAGTTGTGTTAGTGAATGTTACCAGACACCTAATTTACCAGAATTTACCTAATTCATCTAAATACAAATTGTCCTTGAAAAGTAAAACTGCACTATTATAACAATTGAAAAGTACGCGTAAGGGAATTACAGATAGTTTGATCACAGTATCTCTTTTGGTCAAATAGTTTTAGCTTTTGGTTGTTTCTGTAGTTTTAAAGCAGTCTTTTTAAAATTTTTCAGTACGGGGGACCCCCTTGAAATAACTTCCAGGTCTCCAGGGAGCTACTTACCATACCCACAATTCACAGTACATTAGCATGGTGGTCAAAGGGAATAATGCCTCTTATATTGCTGCCCAATGGGAAGAATATCACTTTTAAGGATCAATGGTGCCAGATAAAATTGTTTATTGGACAAGAACCCCGAGAAACCCCAGGGCTCCACAGACCCTGACTGAGAAACACATTTTTAGAGAATTACCAAAATTCTTTTAGTGTCTAATGTTTGTTATCTTGAATTGTTCTGTATCTTTTGGCAAAATATTGCAGCATGGCATATTTTAATTTTTCCTGATAGCTCCTTATCACATATGTAGATGGCAGAATCTGAAAAAGGATGTTTATTCAGATAGAGTGATAATTGTATAAATAAGTCTGTATCCTTAAAACACCTTTTCTTGCTGCACCTTATCAGAATGTAAACATAGAACAAATCTGTGGCTAATTGTGAGCAATTGCTCTTTAATGTGCGGCCAGACTGATTAAGCTTTCTCGCATAACAGTTGAGCCTTGTCTTTTCAGTTATGGGAGTAATGTAGGTGGTACCACAATAAAGAGCTGTAGATAACACTGTGCCAGTACATGTTATGATCTACGACATGACTTACGCTAGGATTTACCAGTTCACATAGCTTCCCATTTTGGAGCTGAAGCTTTGGGAATATATTCATGGCTCTCTTTCAAAGAAGTACCACACCAAAGTGGAGAAAAAACTAGGAGTTTTAGACAGTTGTGCCCGGAATAAGTGTCCCCATTCGAACATTACCCCTAACTCCTTGTTCTGAGGGCAGTTCTGAAACTTTGGACTTTTCCTCCTTTTACAACAATGGTCACCAATACAAAAAAGGGGTGAATCTCTTTAATAATGACACATACAGTAAAAAAAACTAAAGTGTATGTGTTGCTGATAGACAATTAGTTGTGGACACTTTTCTTTCTTTCAGTTTGTTGGAACAATCAAAACTTACTGTCCAAAACTAGAAAAAACTTTTTTCTGAACATATAGTTTACTTGTGATGAGCCATTAGGTAGATATCAATTACTCAGCTCCTATTGTTCTCTACTGTAGCTGGGTTTACTTTCAAACTGTTGCAGAAGCATGGAGGATGTCACTGGGCATCAAGCCATGGTACTTTTATCTACCTAGTGGCACTTCCCAGAGATGCAGCATCATCAACAGTACCCAATAACATATGGAGGACAATGGATAACTGTACCTTACTTTGAAAGGTTACATATTTTTTTTTGGCATTCTTTACATATCCCTCAAACCATTGAAAAGGTAAGATAATTTAAGTGCCTCTTCATAGCTTAGTGCTGGCACAAATGGTCTGATAGTAATGGTTACAACTTGGGTCCATTCTAGCCTCGGGAGGACCTAGTGAGATATCCCAAAGTATTCTCAAAATTATGTTATAGGCCAACAACCATTTGTTTTCCAAGGGCATTCTAACAGCATTTTTGTTTTTGTGTAAATATCGAGGGACAAATAGTATATAATAGGGTCAAGATAGTAAACCCCCAATATTAACAAACCAATAGTATCAAATATAGTATGTAATATTGTATTTGACAGATTAGGCCTGATTTATTAACGCTCTCCAAGACTGAAGAAGATGAACTATCATGGGTAAATCTGGGTGATTCAGCAACCTTCCATTGTGTGGGAATTGTGAAAGAATCTGCAATGGCTAGAACTCACTGCTTTAAGGCCAACCCTATTGGGTAGATATTTTGGGATTGTGATTTTAAAGTTTACTCCACAAGACAGCAGCCTAAAGTCTAAGGATAAAATGAAAATAAAAAAGACCACTTAGGTTGGTGCTTTTGAAATAAATACCACTACACAGTCAGTATTTTTTTCGCTAATTTTATTATAATGCACATTACGTCTGGACAACTATGTGTTAATGTTTGAATTGCTCTTAGTCATCAACCCATAATCAGAAAGACATTTTCCTTCTGCCAAAGTATGACAACAATGGAACAATTGTATCTTTTTTTGTGTAGTTGAATAAAAATTTTGTTATGTAGTTTATACCATTGCTGGTAGAAATGCATACTACTTTGATAAATGATGATAACAAGGTTATTACTGAAAGGGCAACCTCCTTTACAGCTATACAATAAATTTTACTATCAATATTGTTAGTGACAGGAATTGCGAGGAACAATATGAAAGTACTGCCATCAGAAAATATCTACTTTAGTGCTTCCACAATTGGTTATAATTGGGTGTTGTTTGGATTAGGTTTGGAAAGTGGCAGGATGGTACAAGTGCCAAACATGACATTCCTAAAAAATTTATTGAAAAATTGAGAGTCCAAAACTGAGGAAAATTAATGCTCAAAACTAAACAGATTTTTCTCCCAGGATCAGTCAGAACATCCCAATCCCATGTCTTTGTGGCCAAATGTAACTCCTCTTTATGTTTCTGATATTAAAGGTTTGATAGCTCTATCATACTGCCATATGTATGACTAACTTTACTCTTCTTGTGGAACTAAGCATAATCCAGGCTATATATTGGTTTGATATCTCTTTTTTTTCTGTCTTCAATTTAAACAAACAGAGCAGAACATATTTCCAAAAAGTTAGTCCCCGTTGACCTTGCTATAACCCTACTGTGTTACATGGACTTTAGGACACTTGGCTTCTGATTTATGTTTGCAGCTCCTGAGCTGGAAATGAATTACTAATGAAAATGCAGGTGAAGACAAATCCCGCTTCTTCCCTCTTCAATTTTGATTAAGTCTTGCTCCTTATTAGCTCTAATATACTGCAGAGCATAGCTTGAATTCTGAGCTTTGAAATAAGAATTTGCAGGCTTAGCTAAAATACCTTGAGTATATACGGAGCTAAATCCTGAGTATGAAAGCAGGAGATAGATCAAAGCTTCTGAGTTTTTTTCATTTAAGGGCAACATGATCCAGTTGGTGTATTCTGTAATTTTATTAATCCCAAAGCATGCTTGTTAAAGATCAACGAAAGGCAAAAAAATAAAATCCGTAAGAGAACTGTTACTGCTAGCCAGAAATAGTCACATTGCTGGAGTCAGATTGTGTATTCAATTTATTTAATTTGTAATCTGAGTTTTATGCGATTAGCAGCAGCCAGATTTAACATGCTCCCACATTTGCTTCCCAGGGGGAATGACCATAGACTTTAAACAGGGGTTGGGTATACTGACATCATTTTATATCATCAAATCTTTCAATAATACATTCATTCCATTTTGCTTGAGTGCCTGGTAAAGTAGGGTAATTATCGGGGTTAGATTTTTAATTTAGACTCTTGATGAGTTGGTATTCTCTGCCAGCAATGCAATATAAAAGGCACATTAAAATATATGCTTACACCAAAAAGCCAATTGCTTGTAGTTGCTGTTCTTCAGGAATGTCCTGAAGTTTTGATGATACCAGTAGTGGTCAACTTACCTAATTTAGAAGGCCTCAAGTGAGGTCTCTGATACTACCAAAGGATCATACATAATAATTAGCTAATGTAATACTAAAGGAAGCTGACAGAGACTGCACATACACGACAGGGCATAATCACATACAGTAAGCATGGTACAAGGGATGGTCATAGGCTGGAATCATTCTATAGGGGTTGTTGGAGACTCAGGACATGATCAAGTAGACAATCATAGACTGGACATAAGTGTGCCAGAAATTGGAGAAATTATTGTTCATAAAACCCTCTTACAAATCAAATGAGGTCAGGGATAGACAGCACAAAAAATGTGAGACATCTGATCAAAAAACCAAATCGAGGAAAACTATTGGAAGTGCCAAATTTCATACAAATGTCCAATGTTTAGGGACTTTTTGGGTTCGTTGGTTGAAGTACCAAAAAAAAAAAAGGAAATGTTATTGTACAAATTCCCTCTGTGCATCCTGTATATGTAAATGGATGCATAGTCATATCTCACAAATACAGAACCACTTCCAATTTTGTGTTTGACATACTAGTCTGATATGGATCTGTAATCAATCAGTCTTACATAGAAATATGTACAATTTTCCGTTCTTTTATGTTGCATATGCCCTAGCTAGAATGTTATCCATGTCTTATATCACACCAAAGTCCATGTATGAGCTGTCATGTCTTTGTTGCATTACAATAGAGTTTCACTTATTGCTTCAGGTATAATCTCACTTCTCCAGATAGGCCTAGAGCCTGGTGATAGGCATAAGGTCTGCATGACTGGGTAATGGGAAGAAACATAGCAAGACAGTAAACATTAGGTGGTTAAGGGGTGTTCAAGCATGCGAATAATGGGGTAGGGAGATGGGTAGGTAATTCAAGAGTAATAGGAGAGCGAGTAGGAAAGTGAGGTCAGAGGAGAATTAGTTGATTTAAAGTAGGCTTCCCAGCCCTTTGTCCTCTTTTTTCTGTTGTTGTTTTTTGTATTTTCAGGTTGGGTCTTTTGAGGGTGGTTTCAGGTCCTTGAGGGCTATGTTTTTGGTAGTGTCTGTATCATCAATGCAGTGTCTCCTAAGTGTTGAGGTAAAAATTGTGTTGACCAACGAATTATTCTTCAGGATGGACTGTAGGTAATGGATATTGTTCCTGAGGTGGTGCAGTATGGCTAGGAACAACAATGTGAACTAGATTAAGCAAACCATTTGTAAAACCCATGATAGGCAGGTAGTCCTGAGAGCTCAAGTGTAATAATTTTTCTAACATGGTATCCTTGATTGTTAAGTGTGGACTTGAAATTCCAAGAACATCTCATGGACTTAACAAATTTTGTATTATTGCAGCATACTGTGTATTTGGAGTGTCATTCAAAAGCCACTTATTTTCTGGTTAAGACTGCTTAAGTTCAAGTTGAAGTTAAGTTCTTACTCAAAATGAATGTAGTCAAAGGTATAACCAGCTAAGTTTCTGAACATCCAGGGACCAGCAGACTAGATGACTGTCTCCGTTGTTTGGGGTTGATGAACATACTTTAAAGTTAAGTGGCACATGTAGAAAAATACTGATGACTGACAAAGACCTTTATTGTACAAAATGATTCATGATTCTTAACTTGAAATAGTTACGTAACCAAATTATCCTCCCTGTGCAAACACCACACAGCCCTTCTTCCTATAGGAAATAGAAGATTTTAATGCTTACCTTGATCCTTCTCTGCAGTTGGGATTTTTATTACAGTTGCTGTAGAGGGGGACCCCTTCCTGGCAGTGGCACACCTTCTCATTCCTGAATGTTTGCTCATGAGTACCTCCTTCGATGTTGTCCTATCCAGGCAGACCAATTACTCATTCTTGTGCTGACAGTTTGTTAGTCACCTGACATCGCTAACAGCCACTAATGGGAATAGCATAGTAACAAATAACAATTGGAAGTACAGAGTGGCTGATTTTTGTTTCTAAATCCTGGCAGACTGTGATATTGTTTTGTGAGCCTGTACTAAGCTGTTAAATGGAAAGCAAACCCTATCCAGTGTTTTCATTACAGATTCATGAAAAAAAGGTCAGCATTATGCAAAAAAATTGGTGTTAAAGCAGAACTTAAGTTAAAAAAAAGCTCATTAAAAGATAAAATAACACAAAAAACTTGAATCCAGTTCTGTCACTTACAATACTTTTTCCAGGGGTCCATAGACGACAACCAATACCCACCTATTCTAAATCCAGATTGCCTTGAACCTCCCAAGACCGGAAACAAAATGGCCTGTAAACAATTTGCTTTCTTAGAAAAGGTGCACAATGAAAGATATATTGACTAAACACACAGCAAATGTTAACCAGCACACTTACCTGCTAGCTGGAATTTTTTAAAATTATGTTTTAACAATTTAAAAAAAGTTAGAAACAGTCCTTAAAAACAAATTGACAAGTCTCCACTTTATGTGTTTATTCTTTCCCCCATTCTGAGCTCTGTTAAACTGCAAAGTGATAGTAAAAAGTAGAATTTATGTAGATTACACTGCTAGCATTTAAATTTAAAAAATATTTGCAGATTGATTGTTTACAGTATTTTATTACTTTGTACTTTTATATCTGCCAACAATTATTACAAAAAATGTGTATCCATGTTTATTATTAAACTATATACAAACATGAAAAAGCATTATTTCATATTTCATTACATGCTTAGAGTCGGCATTCTACTTTCATGTTCCTCTCCAAATGCAAGTATACTTCCTGGATCAGCAGAATTTGCTTTTAGGTTTTAGTAATTATTGCAACTAATTATTTATTATTTTTTTCATTTTCAGCGTCGTCTTGAAAAATTTTAACTTAAGGTAACTAAGCATGGTTGGCATAAGAACCCCTTTCCAAAAACTCTACAAAATAATTCTAGTGTAGCTGTGTTACTATGTCCTGTGCACAGTTTTTCAAAGAAATAATACCTTTTTTTAATAAATTGGACTATGCTTTTAAAAAAATCTTTTTTTTTCCAAATAAAACATAGTTTAACTTATTTACTGGGAAAAAAAAGTCAACTTTATTTTGATGGGCAGTTGGGGGGAGTTAGGACTTTGTCCCCTGGTAGATGCCATGGTATTACCATAGACATGGAGTATAAATGTCTCGTAGTCTTCACCAGAGAACCCCGCAAGAAGTGCTGCTGGGAGATTACTAGGTCAATACTCTTGGTCAAGAAGGTTCAAAGTCAGAGTAGGTGGGAGGCAAGAATAGGCATCAGAACAGGCCAAAGTCAGAGAAACAGAGAGTGAGGACAGCATCAAACCGAAGGGTCAAAGGTCGGTATCCAAGAAGTCAAACAGGCAGAATATCGCTCAGCAAGTACCAGGTAACAAGCATGGTAACGTGTGTCTAGGATTAGAGAGGCTTAAATGGGACTAGAAGACAATAGTAGGACAGGATCATTACCAGGAAATAATTGGCTGCAGGATATACACTTGAATCTCCTCCAGTTGCTCACAGTGTGTTGGGGATGCCAAGATAGACAGAGTGCTTATGACTAAAGAAAGGCCGGGGATGCTGCAAGCTGCTACAAAGAGGATATTCATAAAATGCCCCCATCGATCCTTGTCCAGTCTCTGTGAATCTAGATACTGCTTGTAGCATATGGATATGAAGTGGTGTATTCCCCACAAAGCTTCCCAGTCACTCTGCTTTGTATCAGTGGATCAGGCTTGTCATGTAATGGTGTGGGGGATAGTTTCTTGGCACACTTTAGATGCCTTATTACCAACTGAGCCTCATTTAAATGCTACAGCTTGCCTTAGTATTGTTGTTGACCATGTTCATCCCTTTTTGACCACGGTTTCTTTCTATTTATTACCATTATTGCCATTGTATGACTTTGTTCCCTAATAATGCACATAAACACTTTGGTGAATCTAATATCAAAGTGAATAAAAACTTTTGTTTTAGTGAATCAGTGTGCATGTCCTGATTTATAGGTCAGTTTTACATACTATAGTATGTTTTTTTAATATTACAATGTGCAAATGCAATAACACATTACTTTAAATTAGAACATCGGCAACAATTGAAAAATTGGCAACATAGAAAAAATATTAATGCATTAGCGATTACAGAACTGAAAAATTTCTGTCTTCGGCCCAGAGTGAAGCTTTAAGTGACCTGACGGCTTTCTCCTTACACGGTTTTGTGCTCTTCTTTTAAACAAGTGAGCAGCTCTCTCTAGTGTTCCTAGTGCAGAATAGCTCAACAGTGCAGCATAGCCTTCTCTTCTTTAAAGCAATAAATAGCTCCCTCCTGTGTTCCTACACCAAACCAGTTTTTTATGATTCTTATAGTCTCGGTCATATGATTAGGACATTTGGCATTCAGTGTCACCTTTATGCAGGTAATTTTTGAATCTCTTCCTAATCTTTTTCACTTTCTCTGCATATATGTCAAACATTCCACTGTATATTTCCATACAGTATGCTGCCCATAGCTTCCAATATCTTTTTTTCCCTGTACAATCTATGTTCCAAGCATTACCAAATAGGCAGGCATTAAATATGCTATTCATTCCAATTAGACACGCCAAAGGTGAAGAACACAGAATGTTCAACTGATGTGGGACTTTGGAGGCATCAATAAAAGAAACCTTCTTTGTACTTTATCTTAATGTCTCTATTGTCCATTGGGATGTGGCATCTTTGTGCTTTTTATGAACCCTTTTATGTTACCTTTTGGATTTCTGATTTTACACATTCATTCTATTATTTACACATTCAATTATTTAAGCATACAAAAGCCATTTTATGTATTTTTAAATCAATTTACATAGCTAACAGAAATCAGTTGATGGAAATCTGACAGAGGCAGATCTAGGCAGAGACAGAGAGAACAAAAAAAGACCTCAACAGTGATTTGAAGCATATTTAAAGCCAGTGAGCTAGGTGATAGGAGCTCAGTGGAGCTTCAGCATTTGTGGTATCACACTTATGTTGCAGCTAAGCTATAGTTAGATAGTATTTTAACAGATAAACTACACCCAAAGAAAGCTGCAAACAAAAGAGTAAAATACATGTTTCACAAGTATCAATTCTCGCTGCTTTGATATTTCTTTGGGTAATGTTCCTGTACCCATAGAAGTCTAATGCTCTTGAAATGTTGTACATCTATTGCCAGCCATCTTGCCTGAGAAAACATTCAGTCCGGCCGGAGCAAAGCCAAGATAAATGGTCTGGTCTGTATTGCTGCAAGTTATGGTGGCATGGGGGACACGTACATTAGTTGGGAATACATGTGGTTTGTGTGTATGGTGCAGGCATGCTTTTTGTATATGTCCATGTAAGTAATGCAAAGCTGTATTTGTGTACATTGAAGATTATGGTTATGTAATGTAGTATGTAATGTTTATGTAATGTAGTGCGGTGCCTGTTCATGTATATAATGCAAGGCTATGAGTCTGTTTTTTTATACAGGCTGTGGGCATGATTGTATGTATGTTTATGTAAGTAGTGCTGTGTGTGTATGTTTGTGAGTAATGTGCAGATTGTGTGGTAAAGGTTATATACATAGTAAGGTACCCTTTGGTTATTGGCTGACAATTGCAGCTTTTCAACTGGCCCTTTGAATCAAGCCCGCAGTCACTGCCTCTCCGAGTTCAGTAAGGTGTCACAATAGTTGTGCCTTCATCTCAGCTGTGGCCTTCTCCATTTAGATAATTGTTTCTTGACCTTTTTAACATGGGGGAACCCTGGAAAAAAAATTCCACCTTTACAGGTAGCCAAAAAGATCATTGGTGTCAGTGGTAACTGACCTGAGACCCACAAACTACTCATTGCTCAAGGAACCCATAGCCACCTCTGGAGGAACCCTGGTTGAGAAACACTGATCTAGACTACTAGCTCTTTAACCTAATTATTGCTTCTCCACTGTCAGTGTGACCCCTTCATTCTGACTGTGACCTCCACTTTCCAGACTTCGACCCCTCCTTCTCCCTTGTTGTTACCTTTACCACCCTGGCTGTGATTTTTTCTATCCTGACTCCTTCCATTCTGACTGTAACTCCTCCATCTTGGCTGTGACCTCATCCATTCTAAATTTTGACTGTCAATCCTTCATTATCCTGGCTGTGAAATAAACCCTGATAGTGAGTCCCTCAATCTGAGTCAGCAGCATGGTGGCTCAGTGGTTAGCCCTCTGGCCTTTGCAGCACTAGGTTTGAGTCCTGGCCAGGGCACTATCTGTATGGAGTTTCCAGATTCTCCCCCTGTCTGTGTGGGTTTCCTCCCACATTCCAAAAAAAAAAAAACATGCAGTTAGGTTAATTGGCTTCTCCCCCCCCAAAAAATGACCTTAGATTGAATTATTGACATATGACTGAGGTAGGGGCATTAGATTGTGAGCCCCTTTAAGGGACAGTGAATGTCATGACTATGGGCTTTGTACAACGCTGTGTAATAGTAATAATTATCAGGGTAGTTTGGCTATGCTATCCCACCCTGGCTCCCATTCTGACTACTCTCCTTGGTCCTGACTGTGACCCTTTCAACCAGGCTCAGACCTCCTCTTCCCTTCCATCCTGGTTGTGATGCACTCCATCTATAACTGTAACCTTCTTTCTGAGCCTTCACTCTCCTCAAACATTTGCAGGCATGGTTATGAATATTACTCCCATTGATGCAGCAACATTTTTTTAAATTCTTATGACTGTTGCAGAGACATTTTTTTTTTTATTTCCAGTTATTCAGGGACATTGTATACTTCTACGGATGCTAAGACATGGTTTACTTCCAATGAACACTGACGCTGGGGCATTAAATACTCACAATGAAGTTTTTTTATTGTCACTGATCCCAAATTATCTAAAACTAGACCTGCACAATTGGGTGTTTTAGAATTGAATTTAAAAAGGCATGGGGGTCACTTGGCATGTAATTTAGATGCCTAATCTTTCTTTGTCATTACAGGTTGGCACAGCTAGTGCTATTAATTGAACTCTGAGTTTACAGCTGGTTGGTCTTATCTGATTTCTAGTGCAGTTTCAAAATGAATGGGCTGCTTTACTACAACATCTCTTAACACAAGTTTGTTATTAAAATGAACAAGCTATCTCTATACAACATGCCCTTACTACATATGCATTCACATTGTCCCATGCTAGATCCCGCCATGGGTTGTGATAAGCAGAGAAGGGAAAAGTGGGATGCCACATTATCTTGCTGTTTCAAACATCAGTGTGCTGCATGCAGGAGGAAGTATGTACTAATCATGCCCTAAGCATAAAAATATATCTGACACTAAGTCCACGTGTTTAGCTGATTGAAGACAAAACAAAGTTTATTTTTTAATACTGGATATAACAAGTAAATACAGAAAATTAATAAGGAAAAAGAACTATTCACATGAATTAGCTTATACATATTAAAAAAAGCTGGAATTTATTACAAATTCTATACGGTATAACTCAGTTATACGGTATTCTATATGGTATAAACAGTTAACATTTCAGTTCAGTTTTTAGGCTCAAGGGGAATTCAACTTGTACAAAACAGTGAGTGATACACTCAATTAAAACTGATATGATAACGATCAGTGATGCCAAATGTCACATATGAGTCAAATAGAAAATGGGCAGTTCTGAAAAGTGAACTACAATTTACAAAGCTCATCTGAATACGTTTGAATTGAGTATAAATACATCAAGTAACATTTTTCAAAGCTGGGGTTTTCACCTAAAATACCATGAAAGTTGTGACAAACTTTCTTTATTTTTCATTATAAAGTTCATTATTGTTTGTTCTGATCAGTGCCAGCTATATTGAGTCCTTTCATACAACTGTTCAGAAATATATACACATTTATGAGGTCAGCCCAAGTTAGGATTTTAGATATAGATGGAGCCTCTTGACTTGAATCAATCCCAAATTTCTCATATGTCTTCACTTCTCCAATAGTGATATGTCCCTGGAAAAATGTCCACTTTCGTTTCAACAGTTTTTTAAGCATTCTAGCCAACATTTGAGTGGTCAAGCTAGTCCTGTGACACAGAAGGTGTTCAGATCCAGGAATGCACAGGAGAGAAGCCAGTTAGTTTTACTGAGATACACTGAATTATAAAATGGCCTTCTTCAAAAATGCAAATATTAGTAATTATTTGACTGGTCCTTCTTAAAAACACAATTGTGCTCATTGACTCAAGGGGAAAATGTGGTTGTTGTGTCAGTGTCCATTGCAAATGAGCCTCTCCTGCTTGGTTTGGCTGTTGACCATTCAGAAAACTTCTCCTGGCTCAGGCAGCCTAAGTCTTTGAAGAACTTGCAAAGGTCATTTCTGAATTTGACTCCAATGATGACATAGAGGAATGGGTTCAAGCAACATCTGAGGCAGGCAAGACTGTAGGTAACATCGTGGGCAATATCAATGGTCTTGCTGATGTGACAGAGAGTACTGTTATGAAAGGTCTTAATCAACATAACACTATTATAAGGAAGTTGAAAGACCACAAACACAATGACAATGGCAATGATGACCTTGATGGCTTTGTACTTCTCAAAATTACGTGCATGGAGCAGTGTCATGATAATCATGCTGTAACAAAAGACCATGATGATCAAAGGTAGAAGGAATCCAAAAACCATCTGGGAGATGATGAGTCCAACACTAAGGTCTTGGAGTTCAGCAGTAAAAATTTCACAAACTTTCTCACCATCAATATTCTTGACACCACCGTAGATCAACTCAGGGATAGATAAGAAGAAAGCGAACACCCAGATGCCAGCACTGGAGAGTTTACTAATCAATACTGTCTTGGACCTGTGGCGATGGGCAGAAGGGGCCTGGACGATAGCAAAGTATCTTTCAAGACTTACACACATAAGCAGGGACATACCACTGAAAAAGCTCATTTTGTATAGACAGTATATGACTTTACACATATCATTGCCAAAAATCCAAGTTTGGACTATGCTAGCTGCCCAGAAGGGCAGTGTAACCAGGAAGACCATGTCTGCTATAGCCAAGTTCAGCATGTAAAAATCTGTTCCAGTTTTCAGCCTCTTGAAGTAGACATATCTTAGCATCACTAAACCATTTCCTGCCAGACCTATAATGAAAATAACTCCGTACATTATTGGCAAGAAAATGGCACGAAAATCACGGACGTCTGCTTTCTCACACGTCTGTTCGTAGCTTTCATAATCTAGTGTAGTGGTCATATCTTCATTCTCAGGTGTAACAGTGTCATTCAACTGACTAGCACATAGCTATAAAAAAAGAAAAATATCATGTTAGGAGATAAGCATACTGAACTTAAGTTCCACCCAAAATTCACATTTGCTCTGAGTAGGATTGAAGAACTTTCCAGGTTTTTTTTCGGAGGCACCGAATTCCCACCCACAAAGGATTAATAAAGCTTCTAACTTTTAGTGGTCAACCAAAACACCAGGGTAAGTATAGAAAGATGAGCCTATGGACTGCACTTTACTGCAAATCTAAAATTATCCTTAGAACCTTTGCTAGGGGGTTGTATTGCTGTCTGCAATCTTGTGTTTTCTATCAGCACATGTGCACGCAGAAGAGGCAAAGTGGATTCCTAGTGCTGTCTCTGCATTTCAAAGTTCTGCCTTACAAAGTATTACAGGAGGTTGATAGCACTACAGAAGTAGGTACTTACACTAGTCACATTTAAAAATACATTTCATACTTTTTAGTATGACTACTTAACTTTATGAATGTTTTTAGTGTTTTGATCATATCATGAAGGTACATTTTCTGAAAAAAATGTGGGGGGAGAGAGTAATCTTTTTCAGTAAACACATTTTTACCTTCAGTTTTGTTTTAAATATCATAGCAGTGAAATTCCACCAAATGTTACCACTTCTCATCAGGATGATAACAAAAAAAGTACAGAAGAAAATTGTTTTAGGATAAATGATGACTAAAAAGGGCATTGGCAACATATGGGGTTTTCTTGACCAGATGAAAAGTACTTTATATATTTATTTCCTTATTATTTTTAAACATTTCAAATTTCACACCATATATAATAATAATAATATATATATATATATATATATATATATATTAGATATATATATTAGATGTATATCACTTGTATCTTTATACTAGTATAAAAATGCAAGTATATAGGGCAAGCACCTGAGAGACAATCCTGAGGCTGAACAGGCAAAATGTTGGCTCTTCATGTTAGTGGGAATGCTTTCCCAACTTTGCCTCCTATACATTCCATTGAGCCATCAGGCAGCCCATTGTTGTGCTAGACCAATAGGAAAGTATGGGAAAGCATAGGTTCATACTAACACTACTATATTAAAAATATTCTGGCATTTAGGTAAAGCAAGGTTGAAAATGCTTTACCTAGTCTTTTGGTAAGGTGAATCTATGCTCCAAGTGTCATACAATATTAATAGATGCTGCCATGGAGGTCCTACCACATTCCAAGCGCCCCATTCCTGATAGAACTGGTTATCTTTTTCTGCTATAAAAATGCTGTGACTACTCGCTCTAGCCCCAACCAGGCTTTCTCACCAACTTTGAGACCTAATGTTCCCCACCCTAGTCTGTTGACTTACTGCTGGCTCAGTTACTCAATGTGAGAGAACACCTCCCATTTTCCATTTCACACTCCAAACTCCGCCACAGTCAAAGCTGTAGCATGAGCTCGTATTACTACATGCATCTGACTTTGAAAGTACCAAACCTTGCCGAGACAGCAAGTGAAATAAACCGTAGGCGGTACTTGTTTTGTCTAACCAGCTACAGATTGAGGAGTTGTAAGGGACCCCAATCCCCAGAATAAAAACAGTTTGGTAATCAGAGAAAAGTAAAACTATGGTTCTTTTTTCGCTGTGCTCACTCTGACCAAGGTTCAGTTCACATTGGAGATCCTGACATCAGTGACAACATGTCTATGGCAGCATTGCTAAGAAAAAACAATCCACTGATAGCCAAACCAGTGAGGTGACACCCCATAATTTACTGTTCCTTTGATGGCAAGCAAACCTTAAAGTGTTTTGGTATATCTGTTTATTACGTGTGAAAAAGCACCAGTTGATCTTTTCATAGATCCAGTGTGCCTATAACGTCCTATGCCTCAGCAGCACTGAAATCTCATTTTAACTCACCTAAACCTACTTCATCCAAACAAACCCCAATGGTCACACCAATCTATGTGAATACATTCTTAGCTTTGTGGGAGGAAACCTTAGTATTTACTGAAAATGACCTAATATGTATCATATATATTATTACAGGATTGGATTATTGATATTACAGTCATCTTGTGGAAAGATCAGATAAGTGAATTTGACAAATGAGTAACAGTACTGAAAGTCAGCACAGTAGAGTTATGGTACATTTTAAATGAAACTTCTCAGTTAAAAAAAACTAATTCTGGTGATTTTTAAAAGATTCAGGGAACAAGTTTATCCAAAAAGGACACTACAGATATGATAATCTGCAAAATAAAACAATGAGAACTAAATAATCTTTGTTAAATAGCAGGTACATTTTTTTTACATTTTTTGCAAATATTCTAGATTATTTTTGGAAGCTAGCTCTCTCAAGCTGACCTTAGCTACACAGTAAATGGAAGCATAAAATACAGAAAAATATCAAGGATCTAGTGGTCATTTAGAAAAACCTGGAAAAATGTTAATGCTGAACTCCAGTCCTTTCCTCAGTCTTGCACAATTGGTTCCTCATTGTTTCCTGGCTGGATAGCATCCAACATAGGGCCTGATTTATGAAAGCTCTCCAAGGCTGGAGAGAATACACTTTCAGAAGTGAAGCTGGGTGATCCAAAAACATAGAATGGATTTTTAAAAATCATTTGCTATTTGCTAGCAAATGCTTTGAATCCTGGACCAGATCCATCCCAGGTTTGCTGGATCACCCAGCTTCACTGATGAAAGTGTATTCTCTCCAGCCTTGGAGAGCTTTCATAAATCAGGGCCATAGTCTAGCACTATGTTCCAAAGCTGAACTGTCACTGATTAAATGAATTAAAGTTCATTTCTTTCAATCATGGAGCCTTAGCATCACATGTGGCCATTGCCTGCAACAGAGTTAATTGGTGGTAATGTCCATAGTTAAATGCAGCCTTGCTAAGAACATAAACTCCTCCAAGATTCCCTCTCTCATGGTCCTTCACTGTCCAAATCACAATGGATTTCGGATTAGCAGTAAGGAAGCAAAAACTGACATCCAATTGGGCTTCCTAGTAAAGGAGCATTTGTGAAGGAGCAGATGAGTGTTCTTGCTGATCTTTCACACAGTTGCGTCCAACAACAGTATTCATAGTGTGACATGAACCCTAATTTCAACATGCACATTACAATCTGATGATCTTCTTTATATTTACTAAAATGATGGAATATAGGGACCCACTGAAATTATTCATTCAATTTGTATGCAAGTCCCTGCACTACATACAATAGCTGTTCTAAAGGTAAATCTAAAGATTATAAAGTCACATTACTAAGTGTGAGATTACATTTTCCATTAAGACTTCAATAAACTAGTCAAACACCAGTGTTTCTCAACCAGGGTTTCTTTAGATATTTGTTAAGCCTAAGAGAAGTTTGGTTTGTGACTTTCAAATCAGTTTAATAGATACCAATGATCTTTTTGGCTATCTGTAAGGATGACATTCTTCCTGTTGACCAGCAATGTAGGAGGGAATCTTCCTACTGACCACCACACTGGAATACTGTGAAATGTGGATATTTTGATTATAGCAGGGATTCCCTAAAGATCTAAAAGTTATTTCAAGTTCCTTCATGTAAAAAGGTCAAGAAACACTGTGGTAGACCATAGTAGATTTGTCACTTTTTGGAGGATCAAAAATAGACCATCTCTGTCACTAATCTTCTGCAGATAGGAAATAATAAAAAAATTATACATTCAGATAGTAAAAATAACATGCAAAGTACGCGGATGGTCATGGTGGATAATTCAGCCTTAAAACAGGCTACACCTGCTGCAACAAAACTTTTTTCCATTCTCAGTATGAATCTGCTTCCGGTCCTTTCACCTTAGGTGAGAGGATGTGGTGGAGGTAAGAGAAGTTTTATTTGCCAAGACAACAGCAGACATGTGCAAATCACCACAAAAATATATTTTTTAGTATATTTTTTAGATCATCTTTTGCCTTTGAAGAACCATTGCCTGGTTTCTCAAAGGGAATCTGTTCTGAAAGAAATACAGGGACAATCATTGCGAGCTGTTTTTTTTTTAAATACTAGTTGCCTTGCTTCTCTGCTGACTCTCTAATTCAGTGCTTTCTAATATACGCGCCTGAAATAAGTTTTGATTTCATGTTTGTTCTAGTTCAGTGGCCCAGAAAGTACTGACTCAAATACAGCTAGGCAAGTATCATTCAGGAACAATATTAGCAAAGGCATCCAATGTATAACCCTTAACTAGGCAGACTTTAAAAGAATCGTAAAAATAGAAATTAGAGAGGTTCAATTGGTGAGTTTGATTTTAAAGTTACAGTTTCCAGTCATCCTGAACATGACAAAGAACAAGATTAGAAGAACTATTCTGAGTTCACTGGCTGAAAGCTTTTTCTAGTTTGGTGGCTTACTAGTTGGTAATGAGCCTGATTTAATAAAGCTCTCCAAGTTGGACTCTCATGGGAGAACTTGGGTGATCCAGCAAATCTGGAGTGGATCTGGTCCAGGACTAAAACATTTGCAAACTATTAGCAAATTAATTAAAAAACTCAATTTAAGGGTTGCTGGATCATCCAGGTTCTCCTATGATAATCTATCCTCTCTAGTCTTGGAGAGCAATATTAACTCAGGTCTAATGCCTGAAGAAAATTGGATTAGTAATTCCATTTCCTGCTCATTCCCTCCTGCCAGGTGGTCCCACTGACTTTGCAAAACGAAACAAAAAGATGCCTACCTAAATTTTCAGGTATCTTCAGCCTAATCCAGTAACATTCCTCCCAGGTCATTCCTTTTTCCGTTTGGGGGTCCTTACAGTAACACAACACATTGTTCACAAAATGACTTGTCAGCAAGATTCTCTACTACAGAATTAATCTTCATAGCTCTGTTGGCCTATTTTCAAGTCATTGCAATTTGCATGCTCTGTGCATTCTAAAGAAGAAATTTTTACATCTTATTGACTATCTCTAGTATTGAGCTGGGGATGTTTTTTCAAAACTTTTTTCACTTTATAAATCTTTCTTTTTGCCAGATGTTAGCTGGAATTGTTTTTCATGACAATTACTCATTGTTTTGTTGCCTACCAAAGTACACATGTACTTTTGTACATTTTTTACATTACTGTCATTTTTTTTTTTGTGGTATCATTACCAACATGATGTCAATGAGATCATGACCAGCCAAGGCATGGCATTTTTGTTTCTACTGTAATTACATGCTATATATTTCAGAAAGTACTTTCCTTTCACACTTTTTTTTTAACGCCTACAACATCTACGTCTACCAAATGCCAAGAGCCAAATGGGTATACTAGTAGACTTCAAGGATTGGGCAAGAAGTCATGTGTTGTTTAGATTGCATGATAATAACCTGAAAAAGTTTTATATTTAAGTTTTGACAGGACTCAAAGTTTTATTGTAAAGTTATTCCATCAGTCATATACTGTGAATTCAGCTTAAAGACAACAATAATATTATTAGGTATACGAATACCTTTTTTTTATCACATACTTATCACGTCTTTAAAATTTTCCACCATTGCAGGCAAGCCAAGCTGTCCAACTAAGGTGACACTTGGAATAAAACATATGGGCTCAGATGATGTTGGTGCCTACAATAATCTTTTTTATATAGTTTAGTTTCTGTTCACACCTATTTTGGGGAACACAGTTGCCTAAAATAGTGCAGGTGTGTTTTAGAGCCTATGTTCACACCTTTATGCATTATGGCATGTTTATAAATGTGTGCCAATGGATGTGGGCAGTTTCCCCATTGTTTTCAATGGTGTTGCATTGCCCTGAGTTATCCATAATAGTGCAGGTGTTTTTTTCATGCATCAGTGGTCCTATTGATTCCAGTTGCAACCCATGAAAATACATGTAATGTGTTTTTAGCACATTTTTGTTACACAACCATCCACTGATTCAAACAGTTTTGTTTTAAACAAATATATGAGAATGCAAACCTCATTTGAAGCAGGTCAACTGAGAATCAGAAGGATGTCAACTGCAGGTAAACGTACCTGTCAATAAATTCTGAAGGATCTGAGAAGCTTCTCAAACTAATGTCAAACTAACAACATTGACAAAAGCCCAAATGTGTTTGTTTTTGATTAAATCTATTTAAAACAAAATGTCAATTTTAGAAATATCCTGGTCACAGACTAAAAATCCTTCCAACAGCCGTCTGCCTCTCATTGTTTATTCAGATTCTACATTTCCCAATGAGTTGAAATGAAATACCCAGTTCTACCATATATGGGGACCATGTTACTCTCAACTCTTTATTTCACAATGCTAGCAGGCTACGTGCCCCAGTTCTTCCAGGTATGTGGACTGCATGACTCCCTTACTTTTATTTCACTTTTTTTGTTTTGTGAGCATACTCCATGTCTGAATTTGGTCATATGAAGACAAGAGTTGAATCCATTATCTCTGCAAGGTGACGTGATGCTTTCACAAGGCTGTAATAGTCAAAAGGGTGGTGGAGGAGCAAACAAAAGGTAAATGCAAGCAGCAATGAATTATCAAACAAGCTAATTTTCCCCATACAGGTTTACTTTAAAACTGCCATAAATTTTATATGAGCCAGATCTATGTCAGGGGCTCTACAAAGAATGCTCCTATTAGTTATTTTTGGGTCTCCAGAGATAACTAGTACCTGCTTTTCTAAGAATCTCTTCCGTTTGTCAGACAATTTATACAGATTATCAGGATGTGTGTGGTTTGATGTTGTATAAACTGGGTGTAGTCTCAGGTACAGTTGCCTGGATTGTATGCATGCATGGGGGCTGTGTGGGTGATAAGCCTATTTTGGATGCTTCCTTTGTAGCTGTGTACCTTTGTATCAAAGACAAGATGTGTAGAAAACGACACCTTACAAAGATATTGTTTGCCAGTTGTGGTTTTGAGGGAGCGACAGAATGCAGAGGAGGCAGATTGGGTTCAGACAGTGTCACAAAAACCAAAGTATTGTAGTTAATAGTTTGATATATCACCAAAATGTATATGATGGCCACAAAGTTTGCTCACCTGAATGGCGACCAGGACAAGGACCACTTGGAATAGTTTCTGTGCCATTTCTGAAATAAAGGAAAGAAAATGAAATTAGAGATAATTCAATGAATTTGAAGTTATATTACATATTCAACAAGTAAATTGGTATATAAACTTTAGAATAATTACATTTTAGATTTAAAGTGGCCTTAACATTATTCTTGCTGGGCAAAGCAGCCTGGTCACCTAACTATTCCTCTTCTTAGCAGCACACACACACCTTTCTGTCACTACCCTGCTGCTATGCTTAGCTACAAGGAGAAAGGTAAAACACCCAGTAGTTCCAGCTGTGGAGCAAAGTGAAATATGTAGTACTTTAAGATTTGAGATCACAGTGGGATCACACCTAGTATTTCAACATATGAAATCCCTGTGACATACCCAATACTTCCAAATATCGGTGAGCATATGATTCCCACCCCCTCTTCTTAGTGAAAGTGCTGCTCTTTCATAATTTGCACACAGGAGCGGAGAGAGCCTTATAGCCCTATGTCTGCTTGAAGCGTGAATAGGCTCTATTTCCTTACTGAACAGTAGGGAAGCGAAATATGTGCTGCTAGGAAGGAAAGACGTTATGTCACCCTGTTTTTTTGCCATCTATAAGAAAATTTTAGGGTAAAAAATAAAACTGTCATTGAAAGAAATTTATAGGCTGCAATGGTTGATTGGGAGTAATATTGACCTGATTAGCTTTGGTCGTGGTGCTTACTGAGTCACTGACCAATAACAACCATTCAGATACTGAAGTCAGTGGAAAGCCAGAAATCTACAGTACATACATATTCCATGGTGCCGAGTGAGAAACTTTTGAAGTCTTTGGCATGGCAGTAGCATTTAACAATGAATGCCTACATATTCTTTTAATGAATGTTCCATTTGTATATGCATGTTGCCAGCCTCAGGGAACACAGGGTGCATTCTAAGGGGTTGTAATTTCCATCTTGAATTGTATCTAGTGGATCTGCTCTACTAATCCCTTGTTTTCCTCATCCTCTTAAAGGCCCAGAATACAATAAATATGAAGTATGTTCACTATTTTCAGCCCTACCCTCTACAGGGTTTACTGTAGCAGTCTCAACAGGATAGACGTATGTGACCAAAGCCTATAATCTCAACCACAAACCGTAGGTGAGAGTTTATCGACTTAGTAGATCATGGTATCCAGGGGCAAAGATCTACAACAATTTCCTGAAATAAAACCAGACAAATGCATTCAAGGTTAATAGCCTGTATACCTTGCATTAGGTTTTGCAAGATTTGAATCATTGCCTGCTGGGAAGTTCATGGCCTAGTCCTGTCTTTAGCCACCCTTTTCTTTTTGTTCTGGTCACATATGTTTAAGAGGGGACAGAGGATATTTGAGTGTCTGGGAGTGTGGGAAGTGCAAGGGGCAACCTTCCCAAATGGACAAAGATAGAAAAAATAAATTGACAATTCACTATACATTTGTTTTAGGTTTAAAACATACTTTTAAACAAGAGGGCACTAATATTTTTTACTATGACACTTAAAACCAGGCATCTAGTCGTCTAGTTAACAAGAAATATCTGCACTGTGCACCTAAAACACTGTTACTGTGACCAAAACCCATAGAGGTTAAAACCACTTCATAAACTTTCTGTTTTTAAAAGTCACTTTTTCCAGTCACCAAACCGCTCTCAGTCAGTCTTGAAACTACAAGTGACAACCAAGCGTTAGAGTTTCCCATATTCTTGAGAAGAAGAAACATAAAAAGTCCCTCTGCTGTCAGTTTTTCGGTTTTGACATTTAATGTTGAGACTATGTAGTGCAAATTAAGCAGAAATGTTTACTCATTTGCTGTCAACGAGAGTTGTGCAAAGACAGGAGGTTGCTAGTGATCTAACTCAATGTAGATGGAACAAAGAGCTCCCAACAGGTAAACAACACATGGCGGAGAGCAGCAACTACATTAGCTCATTAATTATGTAATAATATTTGCTAGTACATAATATTTTTGTAGGTTGCATTATGGGGATCAGTTTGTCTATCTTCCAGAACAGTGTTTCTCAACCAGGGTTCTGTGGAACCAGGGGTATTCTACAGAGATTGCTAGGAGTTCCTTGAGCAATGAGCAATTTGGATCTCTCAGGTTAGTTTAACTGACACCAATGATCTTTTTGGCTATCTGTAAGGGTGACATTCTTCCAATGGCCCAGAAATGTAAAAGGCATTATACCCACTGACCACAACACTAATATACTGTTATAGTTGTGGATATAGTAATTATAGTAGGGGATCCCTGAATAGCAAAAAGTTATTTCAAGGGTTCTCCTAAGGTCAAGAAACACTGTTCTAGAAGGTTACATTGGGCACTACAGCAGTTGAAGTTGAAGGAGAAAATTACCTTCTCCAACATGAGATAATGTCTTACTGATCATTATCCTTAGAAAGATATCTATCCATGCTTTATTTTGCTAATTTTATCTGTGTGTCCTTTAAGCAGAACTTTAGGCTCCCATAAAAAGAAAAAAACACTTATCTATGTTCACCATTACTACCTGAGCGTAATATCTCTAACTAAGGCTACATTCACAAGGTTACCCATCAAGTTCAACCAAAAAGGAAACAAACATATTAGAAAACTTGCTTATTCTAGATAGAAACCTATACACAGAGGTGATCCAGAGGAAGGCAAAAAAACATGTAGAGCAATTGTTGCCCCAGATGAACGATAATAAAAATCTAAAATCTTGTGTGTGTATAGCAGTCTCCTGAAGACAAGAAGACAGAGCTGTATGTAGGGCCCTTGTTAATTCGACCGTCTCTTGAACTTGTTTCTAGAACAACTGAGAGTGCATAAATTTGATGTCTGAATATAGCTTTAGCGTACATTCAAAACATTAAAAAGAACTAAGCATGGATCAACACGTGTGCTTGAATACTGGTCCTAATCAACTTCTTCTTAATGCACCCAAACCTACCTACATTTGAAGACGTGGAGAAGGGAGAACTTTTTAGCATGTAGACAAATGACACACCCCCATTTGGTGAACCATAAAAATGAATACGCTACAAATGATAAACCAAGTGATTTTTTGGCAAATACTTAGTGTTGTAATTATATCATTTAAAAAAAAACAAACAAACATAGAGGCTACATAAATGCTTACTTCATAATAACTTTTTTCAGTAGTTAAATATTACAATTTATACAGCTGCAGCTATTTATGCAGAAAGTGGGAAAATTTGGAAAAGGAAAGAGGGATAGAAGTGCTTGGTTCTGAAAGAGGGACATTCCCTATAAATCGGAGACAGTTGGTATATAAATGCAGCTAATAATAAACTTTTTAAAATAAGACTTTCGGCTCTTTAAAGTTGATCTGCATAACTGAATGTACAGACTTTACCGTGCAGTAACGATTTGCAACCTAACTGACTTCATTTTTTTAAGCTAGACCATACATGCTGCTCCAAACCTTGCATTAATGAAGAATCAAATCCCATTATTTAAATAATGATTTTTTGATTTTACTTTCTGTCCAATAATTCCAAATCCAGAAAATCTGTATTAAAATGATTTCAATAGACGTGCTATAAGTAACATTTAGTAGCTAAACATTAAAGTTTCCCTAGAAATATCAAATGTTGGCAACTAAGATACTTGAAAAGTAAATATATTCCTGTAAAACAATTTGAATATTTTAATTGTAGTAAATCTTGGTAGATATTATTCTTTTGTGAGCTGGCACTGTGTGGGCGGCATACTTTTAAAAGCGATCTCAGTATCAAGTAATAAAATCAGTAACTTACCACAGTTTTGAAGAAGTAGTACAGAGACTGATGTCTGTGTGGGTTGCTGTGATCCTCTGTTGGATCCTAAATGAATGAGAGGTCCATGCCATACACAAAACATATACAAGACTAGAAACCCTCCCCCTTCCTCCTGAATCACTTCATCCTGAACACACGGAATTAGGTATCAGATTCATGTTCAGCAAAGTGAACATCATTGTGTTCAATTGTCATTGTATACATTTTCCTAATAATCCCTGATCATTTTGTATTGTTTTAATTTATATTTATATTGATGTACAGCTAGGTAAGCAAATCTTTCAGTGCGGACAGTTAGGAACATTGAAAAACTGTGGGCTATTTTATTGTATGACATTGTTAGCATGACAATCTTTTTCTTTCTAGTATCACTGTAATGGCAGTACCTATTATAGTAAAAATATAATATCTATCACTTCAAAATAGTTTAGGTGTGGTGTAAGATGGGTTCAAATTATTGGACTCCTTTAACTCTACTCTCCCAGTCCTGTAAATTATCCTGAATTACTCTAAACTTGTTGGTTATTTATTTACACAGATGGTAGGGAGCAGTGTATTGTATTCAGGCACCTAAATTTGACCCATAAGGATTTGATGATATTTGAACACTGTAGTAGTGGTTAGATAGATTGATTGGAATCAGTTTTTACCCAGATCTAAGTTATTCAAACCTCTGAATAGAACTCAATGGGCCTGTTTTATGAAAGCTCTCCAGGCTCGGGGGAATACACTTTCAGAAGTGAAGCTGAGTGATCCAGAAAAAAAGGGAATTCATTTTTAAAATCATTTGCTATTTGCTAGCAAACGTTTTGATTCCTGGACCAGATCCATTCCAGGTTTGCTGGATAACCCAGTTTCACTGATTAAAGTGTATTCTCTCCAGCCTTGGAGAGCTTTCATAAATCCGGGCCAAGCAATCCAAATTTAAATTCTCAATTTGGATATTCTGCCCATTTACCTGTCATTGACAGGTACAAAGTAGGCTCAACCGATCATTACCAGATGTCAGTGAATTGGCTGAACACCTAAAACAAAGCAAAACTCCACAGATTAACCAGCTGGGCAGAGCTGTTAATATTTTTGTGCAACCAGCACTGGATGTCTGTTCATGGGATCACTTGGAAATTTGATGGCCTCCTTAATATAGGGTGGTTGAAATTCCAGTATGTTCCCTATTTACACACTCCCTACAACAGTGGGGTCCCCCCAACGTTAGCCACTGAGACAAAGAAGGGGTTTCGTTCAAACTGGAATCTTTCTGACTCATTTTTTTCTGTGCTGTTTACCTCTAGCTCTAAGGTTCACTAAGTGGCTGACAGGCATTTACAAGAGTTTATAAAATGCCTAAAAAATACCTATATGGGTTTTTTTTCAAACATAGTATTTCTCCGGCTATATGTTTTGAAAATCTCTTTGAACTACTTTTTAAAAGCCTTCCTATGCAGGTTTATAAAGGAGACTGACTGGAAAACCAACCATGAGACGCTACAAAAAGAATCTCAAAACCATAGGTCACTCTTGGTGTATTTTAGGCTGCCTAACTCTAGAAAACCCTAGTCTCCACATCTGAACAAGCTCACAGCGGTATGATTTCGGTTTATGGAACCTGTGACCTCACCTTGTCCTATAAAATGGTTTATTTCTCTTTAGCATTTACTAAAAACTCATGTATTACTTTTATGTATACCTATGCAGGTGTGATTTGTGAATCTTCCTTGAATGATCACTGCTACCACTTGCCGTGATTATTCACTGAAACTTTGCAATTATTTACAAACTTTTACTAATACAGTGGCTGATAGGAATGGCTGCAGTGTAAAAAAAAAACCTTTAAAAGACCTTACATTGTTTCCTAAGTTGAAAAAAGACAGAAGTCCATCAAGTTAAATCACTAGGGAAATAGACATATCCCAGATAAATTATGTGCCTCTTGAAAAGCATCCAGGTTTCCAGCAATCTGTAGTACTGGCTGTGATTTCCTGAAGGAGCCGATTCCACGTTTTTACAGACCTTACCGTAAATAATCCGTTCCTTATCCTTAATAATCTGTTCTCATAGCTGAGCTCCTCCATTCCTTTTATTAGTTTAGTTTCCCTTCTCTTCTCTTCAATTCAACAATATTCTTTTAGTGAATTTGTGCCCAAAACTGGACTGCATATTCCAGATGTGGTCTGACCAATGCTTTGTACAGGGGCAGGATTTTGTCTCCATCCCTGCAGTCTATCGGCCTGATTTATTAAAGCTCTCCAAGGCTGGAGGGAATACACTTTTAGCAGTAAAGCTTGGTGATCCAGCAATCTTGTAATGGATCTGGTCCAGGATTGAAAACATATTTTTGCAACGTCCAAGTACACTATATGAACTGCTAATCAACTGTCTATTTTACTGACTATAGCTTATATTATAATTTTCCAGCAAAAACTCCTCAATGTTGTTCTTTATCTTACAAAAGAAAAAACTCCTTTCACCCCTAGTTAGTTATAAACAATTCTACTGAACTATTTCCTCCCTTTATGCCCTTGGTTATTATTTTTCTGCTAATTTGCAATATTTCTTTAAGCTTGCTACCAAATTTGATTACTCCAGGAAGAGTCAATTTCCTAGCACGAAAAATATATAAATAAAAATAGATAAGTTGTGAGGTTATTGCACTTATATCTGTTTAAACAGCATGCTAATAATATGCCTGAGGCTGGCTGTATTCTTTTGTTTAAAACACATAGAAGATTATGATAAGCAGTCCTGGGAGTTTTAAATTAAAAAATAGGGGTATAAACAGAGAAGGGGTTTGGTATGTTATTTAGGCTATAATTTGTAAAATTTGTCAAAAACAACATTGAGAGTTTGTATTTAAACTGCTTAAGTGAACTATCTTTTGGGTGCCTACTTTATAGCCACTGTTTGGTTTGGGGTAATACACAATAAGTTACAAGCAGCAGCTATATTTACAAATACATAATAAAATAAAGTGGAACTACATGAATTAAACTAAACCACATTAAATGTGCATGCACAGGAGTTAGGTATCCCTGTCTTGCAAACCGATGGCCAAAGACTCGACTCGCAAGAAAATGGGATGAAGATGCACAGTAGGCACCAGAGCGGGGACAGGTGAGTGCAATTAAAAATTGTGATCAGGCTGGTAATGTTATTTTATTGCAGATGTGACATCACCTGTCTATTCTGCAATAAAATACCTGCCTGGTTGCAATTTTTTATTTTTGAAGGTTTATTTCAGCTTTAAGTGAAGACTTTAGGTAATAAAGTGATCTCTTGCCTAGCTCCATTTTAGCAAATAAAAAGGTATGCTGTTCTAGGGTCCAGCTTTTCTTTAAAGTCCTATGGTACCTTTCTAAAAAACTGAATAGTTCAAACCCATGTGCATGAAAAATATTGTTTATTAAATGTCTTGTTTTTATGCTTTTTATGCTTTAGGACAGTGGTCGCCATCACCAGGCACCTCAGACCGCGTATGCGCGAGGTGCCTGATGTCACTCAAAGGTAGAGAAACTTCCCCCATAGTGACTTAATGATGGGAGAACCCACTCACTTTCCAGAGACACAATCTGCCCATTTTCCCTGAGCCTGCGATCCATACTGGGGACAGGCTCTGGCTCCCAGCATGGTCCGCAGACTACTGGTTGGCAACAGCTGCTTTAGGAAGCATAATGCCCAACTGTTCCTTTTAAAAATATGAGTAAATTAAAGGTCTTGCTAATTGTTTGTCTAGTTGTTTTGCTGGTGCAAGGTTTCCTTTCTGTAGAGTGAATATAAGGACTGCTGTCCATTTTATGAGACCTGCCCCGGCATATCCACTATTATTTTTCTCCAATTAGCTGGAATCAATAGCAACCCTGATTGGAGAGAAATTATTGAGACTCTGCAGAGGAAGGGATGGACTACTGCAGATAGACAACTGCCTCTTTACCCCATGGCAGGGACTTACTATTTGGCCAGCACTGGAGTGCAATTAACCAAAATCAGTAAGACATTTAAAACATCAAATTTTTATGGTTTAATCTACTCTACTAAATGTTTCATTTTAGAAAGGTGCTATGGAATTTTAAGGTTTCTAACTCGTAGCAAGATTCTCAAAGATGTTTTTTAAGATCATTAAACTACCTGCAGATTATGAATAATATCACACTTACTTATTTTTAATTAAATTAGTTACATGGCTGATCTATATATTTTCGTGAAAAATTGATACGGTTCTTGGGTCACCCTAGATTTACTGTTATATAATGCTGGAAGATATGCATAACATGAAGTGTGAACAGGGTTTGTGGTTGACAGAGGATGCGGTAAAGGTGTTCCAGCCAGCTATCTTCTGCAAGAACACAGGTAAAAGAGCCAAGAGCATTGCAGAACAGAGAAGGAAGTCAACATGGAGTCCCTAAGCACAAATGTTAACATCACCTCCCCTTTCTCAAGCTTCATCAATCATTATTTTCATAATGAGTGATATTTTCAATAATGAGATCTAATTTCAGCTTGAAAACACAGTCAAATGCCTGAAGTTAACTATCACAATAAAAAAAAAAACACGTGTTGTTGATTGGTTTGTTTGTGAATTGTACGTCTTTAGGAAAAAAGTCTGAAAATGTTGTAAAAAATATAATGAATGGTGTTAAATTGTGTGGCCACCAACACATATAATGCTGTGATAGCAAAATACACCAACCAGCAACAAAAATTATATCACACCACCATGGCTAGACTGACCATAAGGCAAATTAAAGCTTCGGCCCCAGGCATCATGTAAAAAGGCAGCAGTGGCAAGAAAAAAAAACACTTATCCAGCCTTGTGTTGACACTGCTATATATTTGAAATGTTAAGTTACAAGGTACAATCCCAATAGAATGGAATGGCAGGCAGTGTAAAAGCAATTGTTACATTGATTAAAAAACTTTTTTGATTTAGTGTTCAGTTTTAGAAAGACCTCCTTATAATATTGGTCAATGGTAGAAGGTTTCATTACACTGTTGGTCCATTTAAATGCCGCTTCACATTAGTGGTTAGTATAGAATGCCCCGTTACAGTTTTGAGTATTCTAAAATATTCCCTTACACAAACCTCCCAACTGATCTTGATTTTTAAGGTCTTTCCTTCTCTTAGAGGAACCAAGTTCTTCTATCTCTCTTTCCAGTCATCCCTGGTTTTGGGTGGATACATAAACTCTAAAAATATAATATTTAACTATGAAAATGTGGTATTTCGAGGTGTTGTGTTGTAGTGAAGGGTTCACTCCTACAAAGATTTTGGGACTAATCCAAAGATAAACTTTATTGGTCTCAAGTTCATTGGATTAAGCAAAAGTTTACACATTATAAACGGGCATTCTTCTTTTACATCTTGCCTGTTTCTCTGGTTCTGGTTACAATAAGCCCTTTCTTACCCTTTTTTGGCCTCTGGTGTCAAATGGGACCCTCTATGTTTTTCCAAAATAAGGTAATATTGATATTAAGTTATTATTGATGGAAGAAATGGCTACTGTTAGGATATGTAACATTGTGTATGCTCTTATACAAGTTTATCTCTCATGCTGGACCTTTGTCATGTGACAATATTGTTTGTTATTGAGAATGTGTTTAAATAAAGTTTTACTCAACTTTGACTTCCTCAGGGAAGAGAATCATGGTGTTTGTGTGCACATCATTTCTGCCCTTCCTTCTCTTCTTTTTCCTCCTTTAGTGCTAAAAATGGAGCTAGGTGGGAGATCACATCATTAACTAAAATCTTCACTTACTTATTTATTGTTTCTCAATAAAATGTAAATTAAAAAAACTTATTTTAATTTAAAGCTTTCATTCAGCCTCAAAATTTCAATCTGCTATTTTGAAAATCTAATTTCATGGGAACTAGCAGTTATCCAATCATTGCAATGATGTACTGAAATCATAAAATCATGAAACTATTTCATGATTGTTAGCAGGTGACCCAATATTTGCTTGTAAAGCTATTTCTTTATTTAAAAAACAAATAATTCAAATGAAAAAGAAAAATTGTAGGGGGAGACTTTTGCTGACAAAATCTATGGTGTGACAGCATCTAGAATTGTAGTCCCTTGCCAAACATGTAGTAATTAATAAACAGAAGTAAAAGTCACCAAAAGAGGTCATAATAAAATCACTCCAGTCAAACAACTAAATGTATGCGACCTAGGAGAGCAGCTTTACCGTGTAGTAAAAAACAACAATGTAATATTTAAATTACAATACAAATGAAGGATACCACTCATATCAATGCTAGTTCAAAGTGCAGTGTACAGTACAGTGGTACCTTGGTATAAGTTCTTAATCCATTTCAGATCCTAAGATTTATACCAAACAGGACAAATTTTTCCCATAAGAAAAAAAAGGAAAATGAAAATCTTATTGTTAATGGCATAATTACATTGATGGGGCTGTATGAAATAATTTAAACACTGCCTAATACTAAAATACATAAATACAAAAGCAATTAGATGAAATAAATGAAAATTTAACCTCATTTTACCTTGCTGAGAAGAGTCGAGTGCCTACTAGGATGGTGCTGAGAAAGGGAGGAGGAGGAGATGTTAGGAGATGTTCACTGAATGGTAGCAACTGGCGTACTAACGCTCTTGGTCAGTCGTGGCTTTGTCTCAGGAAAGGTAAATAAGGGTAGCGTGTGGCGTTGTGATTCATTTTGACCCATACAAGTTCTAGCACAAAGGTTGTATACCAAGCAAATATTTTTCAAACAGGACTTATACCAAGTTGGACTTATTCCAAAGCGGACTTATACCGAGGTATCACTGTTTTTTTTATTTTGGCTAACATAGAGAAAGGTTGGATCCTCTGCCTAGTACTATCCAAGATTCTACAGATTAGACAAGATTCTAATTTAATTAGTAATTGAGGACATGTTTGCAACAGTAAAACAGCAATAAAAAAATTTCAACATTCATCTACTTATTTAAAAAAAATTGCTTCTTTAGGTGTTGCTGTTAAAGAAATGTTTCCTCACATCCTGTTCTTTGTAGGATCTTGCAGTTTTTTACCAAACAAGAAATGAAAGAATCTTTCCAACAATGCCTCTGGCAGCACTTTGGGTATAGTTAACCTTTACATTATAAGCTCATATGGTGGAAAGTCCCTTCTGACACTTTGTTATAAATGGAAAGTCCTGAGGGTTTGTGATAATAGGTTACTGCCAGTAAGACTGGTCAGTGTTTGCTGGAGAAGAGTGTTTTGAAACTAAAAATAGAAAAGAATAAAACCCAAAAAAATGGGTTTTAACAACCACAACCCTTGCATTCAAACATATGCATATAACAACTCATAAATGTTTACATGTTTAAATCCTGATTGTGTTATATGAATATATGATGGTGATATAAAATATGATACATATATGAAATTTCCTGGTTTTGGTATAATATGGCTAGGGTAAATATTTAAAAATGAGTTCCTCATGTAAATTAGTTTTTTGCTGAGACTGGTATGACTGCATTGAGAAAGAGATGATCAGGTTGGTACTGTATGCCAATGTGTCTTCTTTAATAGACAGTGTATACATATATTAAAAATGTATGTCTTGTGAGAAAGAACCCCTGTTTCTGTTACTAGGGGCTTCGTTAGAAAAGTTTACCCTTTTTTTCTGTCCCATTGGTAATGTCCACTAGCAGTCTGGGGCTTTGTAGGATCTTGCATTTTGCTGAAAATTCCAGGATTCTGCGGACCTTATATAATTCCACTGCCCTGGTTAAGTCTCCCTGTCCAGCTCCTAAACTCTACCCACAGTAGTGACATTATTCATACCTAGGGGTGTCCTTTTAATAGGTCTGCCTATTGAAAAGTATTATATTTCTAAAACATGAGTGTCCCCATTACAAGCAGAGCCTGCTACTTGAGTATGAAGCAGTGCCCAGTTAGAATGGAGGTAGTGATAGATTAGAGAGGTAATTTGCAACCCCCAGTTAGTACCTAGTGTTCTGTCTAAATACACACTAGCCCTTTCTCATATCACTAATTTTCCCTTACTAGTCTAGTCAGACTGTTGTGCCCAGGATGGAGTAAATCTCGCTGATGGATATTCAATCACTATCTTTAAAACTAGTAAATAAAAATGTTTTGCACTTATTATTATTATTATTATTATTATTAATAATACTAAACAGGATTTAGATAGCACCAACATATTTTGCAGTGCTGTACATTAAATAGGGGTTGCAAATGACTAATACAGACAGTGATACAGGAGGAGAGGACCCTGCCCCGAAGAGCTTACAATCTAGACCTGGATATGAACTTATGTAAAGTGCAGCAACCATGGATCTGGAGTCTAATCATCCTCGGTCATAGCTTTGACGTTACACTATGTACTTTCTGCTGGATCTTTGTGAAGCTTGACCTTTTGTGCTCATGCTTTGTAATAGGATGTGCGAGGGTTAGAGCCTCTTCTTGTTTTTTTATCCTGTTTAGGTCCACAATAGACTGTGATAGAGACAGTGGTCAACATGAAATGAAGCAATATCATGAAGCAATAACCTGTAAAAGCACACTTAGGAAATGCCTATGGTACCAAATTCATTGCACAAATGAAGTTACATCACTTCATCGGGTAGCTAAGCAGATCTGACCCAGCTATCCTGGAATCATCATTGCTATGGTTTGCCAAAAATTATTAAAATGAAGACTTTACTTATGGCAAAACTTCTTGATCTTCTAAGTTTCATTTTACAGAATTGCCATCAAGAAAAGAGAAAGAAAGTAGGTAGCTCATTTGCATTATTACAATGCACATCCTGATTGAAGTCAAGGGTTGCAAAAATGGAACAAAATTGTCAGAATTTCTGAAACTATGTTCCATAAATGTCCCAGGGTGTAGTACCAAAAGCCCATCTACTCCTCGAAACCCACCTGGTTTTAGTAGGATATGGCAGATTGTGAGGAATGTGTATGATACAAGCAAAAACCACAGTACACAGAAAGGGACATGTTTGTAAATTAGGCATTTACACTACATTGTGTTTTCTGTTTGTTACCATTACCAGTGGAAACTGAAAACTTTTATATAGTTATTCACACATTATGGCACTCTTGTAAAACAAAATGGGACCAGGAAAACAAAAAAAATGTTCCTTGTAAAAGTTGTATGGAACACATAGTGTTGCATACAGTGCCAAATTTAGTAAATTAAACTTGAAAGTCAAAAAGAAAACCAAAATAATGTTTTGCATAAAAGAGTGTCACAACATTAAAAAGAAAGGGGATTTCTTGATGCTAGAAGGATAAGATCACAGAGTTAAACTCTTACCACAGACCTGAGGATATTATTACTTGTGCCCACCCTCACTCAGAAAGCAAAAGAAAATGCAATCTAACTCATCAATGGACTTTGGGGTTCAGCTTGTATGTCTTTGGAAGTTGTCCTTGGCTTTTTTTTTTACCATTCTCCTGATCCTTCTGCCTACTCTAGGATTTTCTCTTTGTGGCAGAGTACAGAAAGGTTGGCTACAGTCCCATTGATCCTAAACTAGCTAATGTTGTTTAAAAATGATGAGGAACATCAGGCTGCTTGGGATAGTATTATAGGCTGAATGACCAACTTCACAATTGGAGACCCTTATATTATTAATTAAAGAAAACAGCTAAGTTAAAAAAAATCACACATCAATCCAAATATATATTAGCTTTTTTTATTTGTAACAACAAATGTGAGCCATGTAAACAATCTTTTAGAATAAACAGCTAAAAAGATTCTTCCAATTTATTTCAGCAGCTTTTTAAAGTTAACCTATGAGAATAATAATTTAGTAAATGTGTCCTTCAATGTTTTACACTGAAGATGCAAAATGAAGAAGAGCTAAACATAAGATCTTTGGATATGGTAACTAGATACAGAGACAGGGAGGGTGCAGGTCAATAAATTACAATGTCCAGTGGCTGTAGGGCAGGATGAGGAGGAGGAAAAGTGTTAACTATGTGTCACCAACACCAGAACTAAATAGGTGCTGGACAGGATCAGGTCATGGTTGTGTCTCATGCCACCAGGAAGAAGAAGCATATGGCTACACTACAGGATGACACAATGAAGCCACAACCAAACAGGAGGTCAATGTCAATAATATGGGAAGCTGCTGGACAGTTTAGAGGTGAAGTGACAGTTGTGTAGTCAAAACAGGAACAACATGACATTAGACACAGCAAGATATTGAACAGCTGTCTGCTATTGTTACAAACACAATGTGTTCATTGTGGGGACACCCACACAGTTACATAAGTTACTCTGCTTCCTAAAACTTCAAAGATGATAGAACAGTAATATCCAAATAGAAACATGTTGTGAAAAAAGCTTCATAATATATATCATACCTATACTTTTATAAAAAAAAAATATGCTTCTATTTTACCTTTTTGGTTTATTAACTCACTGTAGCATCTCCACTTGTGAGACTCCAGTCTGGAAGAATTTTAAGCAATGGTTGTGTTGAGCTTACACTCCAGTGTCCAAGATACAGGAGAGCTCCCAAGAAATTAGGCAATGTGCACCTAGAAAAATACCTAGGATTAAACAGTTTGTGCAAAACAAACATAACAGACACAATAATTTGCATTGTGTATTTTCCCCAAACCCTCCAAGGAGAATAAACTTAGTTTTTCTATGAGCTTGTATCAAGGGACACCTTACACTCAACAAAGGATCTTATCATAGACTTAAATATTGGTCTTCCCACACCCAGTGAACCTTTTCCCACCAAAAATGTTAAGTGCTTGAGGCTTGCCATAAACATCTTGATCCTAGATATTAATCTATTTACTGGAAAATATTTGTGTGACTATTTTTTCTCATCCACAAATTTACCGTGGTTCCGTACTTCAGCAGACAGGTGAGTTACAAGTCACACAGTTAATAGGGGCAGAGCTTTATGCCTTGAATATAGCATAGTTTTGATACATTATATGCATATGGAAAATGCAAATATGTCACATGAAGTTCTGTGGTAATATGTGCATATGACAACTCTAAAGGTCACTTCACTGTTAGGAAATAAAATCTAATATTCTATAAAAATTCTGTTTTCAAGCAGGAAATGAAACATGTCTGCTTTATGATAGATATGTTATATGGTAATTTAGTTTCATAAGAAATTAGGTTAAATGAGAAAAAAGGAACAAATATTTATCAATTTTGACTTTAAATACAGCAAAAAATAAGGGAACGTTAAACTCAAAACAACCCTTCTTTGCCCCTTTCTAGAATGTCCTGCTCCTCCCACAAGTTACCCTATTCTTTCAAATACACATTGTATAGGGTAACATAAAGTATCCAACAAAGGAAAACCTTAGACCTTTTATATCATATATGTGATTCAGGAGGCTGAAACTGGGAGCACAGATCTCATTTAAAAGACTCCAGTGACTCTATTTAAAAAACAGGGAATGAGACATTCCCTCAAGAATTCACTGGTGGGAATCTTCCAGATCCATGTATTTCAATAGAAATTATTGATTCCCACCAGAAAATGTTTGAGGGAATGTCAGATTCCATGTTTTATACAAAAAGCCCTAGGAGTTATGAAAAATAGCGGGTGATGCAGCCCATTAGCCCACTTTAAAAGAAATGTGTGTCTGTGGATTCTGCCATGGGTGCGAGAGCAGCTTCTTTGTGGCTGATTGGCACACTACCACAAAACGTACTAGAAAGGCACCAAGGTGTGTTTTTTTTAACATATAGAGTATAACTGAGTTCTTTGACTTTTTTTGTGATTTGGTTTAAACGTACACATGTGATGCTATGAGTGAAGCATTTTGATATTTTATCTATAACTTAACGTTATTACTCTCCTTGATATTGTCTATTGATATTGTATTCTATATTGTTTTGGATATGAACCCATAAGGGGTACTTATGCCTACTGTCAAATTCTGTATAATTCTAATAATACAGAACTCAGTTTGCCAATATGACAATAGTACCCACTAGGTCTGATTTTTAAATGTTATCCTGCAGATGTTTAAAACCATTTGTTCAGATCCAGTATTTCCTAACCAGGATGGGGAACTCATGTGTGAATGTGACAGATTGTAAATAATGAAAAGGCTATTATTGTCCATGTTTTCAGTGCTGATATGGTGGAGCCAGGCAACAGTGTATAGACTGAGCTATGCTTCTAGCTGTTTGTGGCTACGACAGTTGCAGTCTTGTCCTGCAATAATTTAATGCATATCCGACACTAGCTTAGACCTACTTCCCCTAAGAATACTTTTTGTGGAGTATCTAAACCACAATGTGGGGGAAAGAGCTTTGGTGGAATTTCTATTCTTAAGGTATAACAAACTCTATTATTCACAAGTCAGACTGGATGCATAACACAACCCCTATTCAGTAAAATACAAACCCTTATAAATATAGAAAACAAAATAGTTTTTTTCTGATACACACACCTCCAATAAACATTCAAATATGTAAAAGATAAAAAAAACAGGGACCTGTAGATACCCACTCTTCAGTATGTCATAGCTCATTAGGTCCTGAACAAAGAGAAAACCAACTCTACCCTATGATGTATATTTCAGTGTGTATGCGGCGCAATGAATTACAGGTCCTAGTTGGAACTAGTTGGACTCTAGATCAGCCATTCTCAACGAGGTTTCTGTGGATCCCTAGGGCTTCACTATATGTTGCTAGGAATTTTTCGAATGGTGGCTGATAGACCTCTTTGAGAATGCTTGTATAATTCTGGGGCCAACACCACTGGAGCCAGCTATATGGCTCTTATGTGTTATTAGGTGTCTGTAAAGGTAGTATTCTAGCCACCAATATAAGGGGGCATTTTTTTTCACTGGCCATCAATTTAATAGACGTTTTTTTCCCCACTTACTCCTGATAAATTTGTTTTAACAGGGTTTATGAAAAATATTTTTTAAAGGTTGAGAAAAGCTGCTGTAGACTAACTGCATGCCAAGTAAATTGAAGGCTATGGGCCACTTTCACCTATAGCACAATAAATTGACTATTCTAACCACTATGTTTAACAGTACTTGTGACTTACTGTTGTGAACCTTTGGGCTGCTTAACCTAATTTGTGAAATTGCATTGAAGCCTCATTAATTTTGTAAATTTAGCTGGTTTAAAATCAGTAATAGCATACCAAGCCTAGAGAAAGTAGGTTACAAACATTTTGGATTGATCTCTTTTATGGCTGGGATGTCTTGCCCTAGAAATCATAAAGGAAAAAGAACCAATCTAGAGGGCAAGATGACATTTGTTGTCAGTGTACACTATAACATATAATTTATCCTTAAGCTAATAAAATTGTTATTGTCAAGTGCAGGACATCAGGAAGCTGCTGGTTAGGAGTTTTTGTGTCAAAAAAGGGAAATGAAGTCACACACACCCTAATAAATTTGACATACGACAGTCATGTGTAAAGAAGTCTGACATCAGGAAACAATGTGAAGTGCATCAGCTTGTATATGAAACAAGGAAACAGATGGAATCCCCTATGTCACCAGACCTGGTGGCATTTCACTCATTCCTTGCTCATGTTTCTGTTTATTATTTTTGGCTTCCAAGTGAAGATTCCCTTCTATGCATAGAATACTACTAAAGTGAAACAAGAAGTGCTAGAAATATTCCTACTGTAAACTTTTATTAAAGGAACAATGGATATAATAAAACTAAAACGTTGCAAAGCTACCTTAACATTTAATCATTTCTGATGAATACATGAATACAATATTATTCACAGTCCAAATGACATAAAGGGCAAGTGGTAAATGGACTTTCAGACTATATTCTGTTTCAGAATGTGGCTCATCCTCCTGCACTTATTGGTGTGTTACCTTGATATTTAATGGCAGCAGCTTGGTGCTTGTCAGTTTTAGCTTTTGGTGACTAGTTAATTAATTAATTAATATTATACATGCAACGATAGGGTCACCTGCAACTCTTTTCTGAAATATAGCCATATCAGTAATTAGATGTTTTGGGGATGTGGGAGGAGTACAACACGAACATGAGGAGAACATAAAAACTACACGCAGAGAGTGTTGAGATTCAAAGTTAGGATCCGTGTGCTATCAGGCCATTTTTATTAAGTGCAACCTCAAGTATGCTTTTAAACTATAGAAAAAAAATGGTCAGTTTTTAAGACATTTAGCAAATATTCTGTGGTAAAAATCTTTGAGGTCCATGTGTTTTACTACCAGTGATTAAGTGAATGTCAGATTGACTACTTTATGAATAACCCCTTAACTTTGTGACTTCTTGAAGTTAACCAGTGTCTTTTAAGCAAAAGGTTTAATCAAATGACACCTCTCCAGTGGCCTAATCCAGATATTTTCAGGTATGGAGGAACACGTATCCTATTTCCCCCACATACATAACAATTTGAATGGTGCTTGGTGACTGGCAGCTGTCACATAGACATGGGGAGAATGTTCTTAGTCCTTTGTAAGCTCCAAGTTGCAATATTTTTGCTTAGAAAGATTTTGCTCTAATGTGCATAGGAAATATAGGGGGGGGAAGTGAAAGCTGATTCAAAAAGAGAAGATCTAGGAAAAAGAATGTAAAGGGGATCTCCAGTAGTTATAAACTTGTAACTTTGCTGTGTTATGGTCTTTGGGTAATTGATTTCAGCCCAGAAATCAGTTTTTCAGATTCAGAAAAAGACCTTGATTTGTTGTGTGTATAAAGCCTTCCATGTTCAGCCTTAGGGGACTATGTTATAGTATATTATATTTTAAAGAAATGTTGTATTTTTTGCTTATTATTATCATTGTATGTGGTTTTAGCATCTCTCAGTTTAGGGTTCAAAAAAGCTTTCTGGCTGCTGTAAGATTGGGCAGCACTCAGCAAGGAAGAAGGAATTTTACAGGATGTCTAAACCAGGCCCCTGAACAACAAGAAAGGACTGGGTGGGAGATTTGATGGTATGAGAGGTACATTGCCTGGCATCCAACCCTATGCTCGTTGAGAAACCCTAAGTGTTTCTCAACTAGGGTTCCTCCAGAGGTTGCAAGGAGTTCTTTAGAAATGAGCAAATTGTGCCATTTTGACAATCTGTAAGGGTGACATTCCACCCACTGGCCGGCAATGTAGGTGGCATCTTCCCATTGACCAACACTCTAATGTACTGTGAGCTGTATATATAGAAATTATAGTAGAGGTTCCCTAAAAACCTGAACGATATTTCAAGGGTTCTCCCTATGATAAAAATTAAGGTCAAGAAAGTCCGCCCTACATGGTCTCCAGAGCATTGCCTAGGTATTTATTTATTGCAATCTTATAGTCCAAAAAAAAAGTATGTAAAAATATAAGCAAAAAGCACAATGTGCTGAGCAACACATACACAAATACATACATACATAAATGCAAATATATCTCTGACATATACCACAGCACTGTACAAAGATCAGCAGTGCACTCACATGAGTGCACTCACTCAGTCATATGTCTAGCAAGTTTGGTTGAAATGTCTTCATGTGTTTCCCAGTGATCACATACACACATCTAGATATATAACACATACATACATCCAAAGTTAAGCTCTGACATATAGCATAGCGCTGTACAAAGATCAGTGGTGCACTCACATGAGTCTCAGTCATATGTCTAGCAAGTTTGGTTAAAATGTCTCCATGTGTTTCCTAGTGATGACATGCACACATACATTCATACAAATATAGCTACTGACATATAGCACAGCGCTGTACAAAGTTGATAGGTGCACTCACATGAGTCTGAGTCATATGTATGGGAAGTTTGGTTGAAATGTCTCCATGCGTTTTCGAGTGATGGTGGAACATACATACACACATACATAAAATATGCTTAATAATGGTTTACATGGTTAATGTTATTTATTAGTTATTTAAAGGTTAATTATGTTTGGTTAAATGGCCCGTAGGCCTTTTATTACAATCTTGTGTGGATTCTTTGGGGCAGGGGTTGATAGTGGTGGTGGTGGGGTGGGGAAGGGGGGGGTTGGTACTTAATGCTATTTCTCCCTTGTGCCACAGTCATGGTTCCTACTGTGTACTTAGTAACAGGCCAGGAGTTAATGGTTGTTAATGTCAGACCCATCCTGAGTGAATTTGCCCACTATTAGACATGAAAAGCCTAAAGCCTGAAGTTTGACTTTTAATTAAGGCAAGTAATGGTAAAGCAATTCACTGTTTCTGGTATTTATTTTTAGCATTTTGGCATTAACAAGCTCATAAAAACTCAAGCTAGCCTGGATGTAAGGTCTCAGGGGTAAGGCTAGCCTGACAGTTTGAAAATCATGTTATGGAATCTTTATGTAACCATCAGAAAAAGCTGTATGAGGTATTTTATGCATAAACCGATCCTCTTTCTTCCTGACAGCACAGGGCAAAGTCTGAAAAAAACAAAAAGCCACTTGAAAGCAATAAAATGTCAGAGCATGAAGAATGAAGAGCAGAAGTGAAAGCTGAGGTAAAAGCAGGTGCCGAGACAACAAAGACTGGGTGTGGAGGTCTATGAGAACATAATATGCTGTACAGCTCACACTTCATAAAGCCCAAATTACAGTTTGCACTTTTTCTGTGAGACATATTTACCTTGTTTTTTTATTTTCGATATTAAAGTAAATCTCATTTTACATTTGATTATTAGCTGTTTGCTTTAGACTATGGTTGAGACGTGCACAAATCAGCCTCTATACAGAACAAAATGGCTTCTACTTAGCTTCCAATCTTGACCGGCCCTTTTAGTCATGGAGGCCTGAATGTTCTGAGTTGTCATAAACACAGTCAAATGTGACCAAAAATCACCAGAATACCATACCATGCATGCAGCGTACATATTAGGAATTTATAAAAAAATTTAATTCAGCTTTTTTTTGGTTGGTTTAGTTTAACTTTGAAGCATGTTTAACAAAAAATCAAAATGGCTGCTGGTTATCTTCCAAACCATATGTACACTCTTAGCCATGCACAGTCCAAATTATATTAGCCTTGGGAAAGAACAAGAGAAGGATGAGGCCTACTTCACTCAAGGCCTATATCAATTGGTTTAAGATTTTGGTTATTGGTTTAAGATTTTACATCTGATTTTCATGCTGCGGACAGCATGAAAATCAGGTGTAAAATCTTAAACCAATACACCTTGTGGTATTTTAAAAGAGTTTAGGTGCAAAATGTTACATTTATACAACTTGAGGTAATTAAAGAGCGTTTAGGCCACCCTGCCTTGATTGATATAAGCAGAAGTAAGCTCCTATCCTTTTGCAGCCATTTTAGGCCTGTGGTTGCCATGGCGCTGCACATAGAGCATCAGCCATTTTGAGGCCTGAAAGTTCACCTGTGAGTTGAGATAAACTCTCTGCTAAATGTGACCAAATTCACCAGAATACCATTCAATCAATGTAATGTACATATTAAGGATTTATTAACAATTATTAAGCATTTCTAATTTGAGCTTTTTTTTTTTTTTGGCCAATTTAACTTTGAAGTATATCTAAACAAAAAAGGTGTAAAATAATAAAATAATACAGCTTGACATATTAAAAAGAAGTTTAGGCTACCCTTTCCATTATTTAGACAAATCTATTCTCCTATCCTTTTGCAGCCATCTTAGGCCTGTGGTTGCCATGGTGCTGCATACAGAGTGGCAGGCATTTTGAGGTAAATTACAACAGCCTTGGGAAAGATGATGGGAATGCTGCGGCATATGTAATTCTACAGCATGAAAATCAGGTGCAAAATGTTACATTTATACAACTTTAGGTAATTAAAGGGAGTTTAGGTCACTCTGCCTTGATTGATATAAGCAAAAATAAGCTCCTATACTTTTGCAGCAATTTTAGGCTTGTGGTGGCCATGGCGCTGCACATAGACCGTCAGCCATTTTGAGGTTTAAAAGTTCCCCAGTGAGTTGACATAAACACACTGCTAAATGTGACCAAATTCACCAGAATAAATCTAAGCTCCTATCTTTTTGCAGCCATCTTAGGCCTGTGGTTGCCATGGCGCTGCACACAGAGTGGCAGCCATTTTGAGGCTAATTATAGCAGCCTTGGGA
>NC_092863.1:17230759-17231270 GCF_032062135.1 Pyxicephalus adspersus | reverse complement strand
GTGGTTGCCATGGCGCTGCACATAGAGCATCAGCCATTTTTAGGCCTGAAAATTCTCCTGTGATTTGACATAAACACTCTGCTAAATGTGACCAAATTCACCAGAATACTATTCCATGAATGTAAAGTACATATTAAGGATTTATTAACATTTCTCAAGCATTTCCAATCTGAGCTTTATTTTTTTGGTCGATAAAACTTTAAAGCATATGTAAACAAAAAAAGTGTAAAATATGAATATTATATAACTTGACATATTTTAAAGGAGTTTAGGCCATCCTGCCATTATTTAGACAAATCTAATCTCCTATCCTTTTGCAGCCATCTTAGGCCTGTGGTTGTAATGGCACTGCACACAGAGTGGCAGTCATTTTGAGGCAAATTACAGCTGCCTTGGTAAAAAACATGGGAATGCTGATGCATACCTAACTCTAAAGCATGAAAAGCATGTGCAAAATGTTACATACAACTTGAGGTAATTAAAGAGAGTTTAGGCCACTCTGCCTTGATTG
>NC_092863.1:17183174-17230498 GCF_032062135.1 Pyxicephalus adspersus | reverse complement strand
TAAACAAAAAATCAAAATGGCTGCTGCTAATCTTATAAACTGGATGGTCACCCCTAGCCATGCACAGTGCAAATTACATTAGCCTTGGGAAAGAACAAGGGAAAGTTGGGGCCTACTTAACTTCATGAAAAAGCAAGAACATGAGGTCTAAAATAATAAAATGATACAGCTTGTTGTATTTTAAAGTAATTTAGGCCACTCCGCCATCATTTAGGCAAATCTAAGTCCTTATCCTTTTGCAGCCATCTTAGACCTGTGGTTGCTATGGCACTACACAACATTTTAAGGCAAATTAGGGGCAGCCTTGGGAAGGAACACAGGAAAAGATGAGGCATACGTAACTCCACAGCATGAAAATGTAACTCCACAGCAAGTGCAACTGGTACATTTATACAACTTGAGGTAATTAAGGGGAGTTTAGGCCACTCTGCCATGACTGATATAAACAAAAATAGGCTCCTATCCTTTGCCTGTGGTTGCATTGACACTGTCATGAATGTGACATACATATTAAGAATTTATTATCATTTATTAAGCATTTCTAACTTGAGCCTTGTTTTGTTGTGTTTAGTTGAACTTTGGAGCATATCTAAACAAAAAAGGCAAAAATGTAATATTGTATCTTACCAGTCCCAAAATGTAGCTGTGTTAAGAGTTTTTCCACTTTTTTCACCTAGGGGCTCCACCATTAACATACTTTCTGCTACATAGTTTGAGTTATTTATAAAAGATATACTCAGAGTTTGATCATTCCCTGATACAAACAATATATTCTGCACCAACATTAAAGATTGCTTTGCTTCTTGTAGTTGAAGTATGAGCATCAAAATGTCTGTTTGTGATCCCTGCATCTACAACAATTACAAATGACAAGTGAAGTCAATCAATATATTGCCAACAACCTGCAATCGCTTTTGGAAGCTTCTCCTTTGCTGGCTCCAAAGCTGAATATTCCTGAGTGCGACAACAGGGATGGCATGGAATCTTGCTGTGTATGGTAAGTAATGCCTTGGCCAATGGGGGTTATTGTCAGCAACAGAATAGTAAGTATGACATAGGTGTATTAGACATATTACTGTATATACCCCTCCTCAAATTTACATTGTATTTATTAAGGCTAATTCAATATGTGGCTAAGTCATTTGGAATGATGACTATGAGAGTAAAATACAAATATAAACTACAGCTACACTAAATGGCAGATCTAATGTCTGGAACAAAGATAGGTAAGTATACCAATCCTCCCCAGGCAAGGTGCCTATGTCATTGAAATGGGGATCTTTTGTTCCTCATGTACTCATCTTACATCACATCTAGCTCCTTGGGTAGTGGTGATGTCACTTATGTGATGTATGATGTCAATTATGTGACACTGTTTTAACCCAATGTTTTGCCTTCAAATCCCTACACAGTTATTGTCCCACTTACATCTCTGACATGGTTAAAAATACTCCCCCTGCCGCTCTCTCTGCTCCTCCAATGACCTACTAATGAATTCCTCACTCATAACCTCATCACACGCACGGATACAAGACTTCTCTAGAGCTGCTCCAACTCTCTGGAATGGTCTTTCTCGTCCTATTCGGCTTGCTCCTACTTTCTGCACATTTAAAAGAGCACTCAAAACCCATTTTTTCAAACTTGCCTACCCGGCTTCTTCTGTCATTTGAAACCATCACTACTTCCCACCACTACATATCTCCCATCCTATTGTGTGTGAAATTCCCCCACCTACTAGATTGTAAGCTCTTCGGGGCAGGGTCCTCTCCTCCTGTATCACTGTCTGTATTAGTCTGTCATTTGCAATCCCTATTTAATGTACAGCGCTGCGTAATATGTTGGCGCTATATAAATCCTGTTTAATAATAATAATAATAATAATAATAACCCAGTGTTGTTTCCTAGGCTTCAGCACCATCACAGAGAAGCAGATCACAGAACCAGAGGCGCTCAGTGTTCTCAGCAGGTTGCAGAAGGGAGCGCATGTAAGGTGATTATTTTCTATAGTGTGCATTATATATAATAGTTTACTGAAATGCCTTTACAGATACACTGTCACTTTGCATGAACCAGGAGACAGTTTATCTTTAAAATAGTTGCTTACTCTGTTAACCCATTGCTGACGAGAGTGAATTATTGCCACCAATAAAATAATGCAATACAGAAACCTTACAAATATAAAATGATTTTCCTTGTCAGAACCTCTTCAGAATATGGATAAATCATGACACTGTGGTTTATCATTTTCAGTAACCTGACCACCTATACGAGAGCCGTGGGAACTCAGTGGAGATCGCAATGTAGGAGGGAACAGTTAAAGGGGAAATGTTGAGGAATGACTGTATATGGGCTCTAAAAGCGTGTTTTTCTTTATGTGACTTCATTTCTGTCACCACAAATTTGAGGTCTCTTTATCAGCAGTTTATTAAATTGGTCTTCAGAAAAGTTTTAATATTTCAGATCAGGAATATGATGTGACATTTCTAATATTACAGAATGCATATACAGAAGAGAATATATGGTGAAAATGAAGAAAGGCCTGACTTACAATTTCACTGACAATTTCACCAAACTAGTAAAAACACCATAAATTTTTTTTGGCATTTTAACAACTGATATAGAACAATGTGTTACATATCAAAGTCATCTAACTCTAGCAAGGTCAGAAGTCACCTTTAATGTTATCTTTAATGTCCAAAATCCTTGGACCACCAAATCAGAAGTCATTTTTCCTATCCAAAAGCCTTAGATCACCCAAAATAAAAATCATGGTTCATATTTTTTGTGTGGTCATTCAGTATATATTTGCTACAATAAACACCAATCAACAATCACATTTTGGTGGTCCGTGTCTCTGACCGGTGCACCCCCCAGGCAGGATCAGGAGAAGGACCCTGCTTGGAGGGCGTACCAGCTAGAGCCCCAGCCGTATGGATCCCAAGCTCAGGGAAATAGGCTCAGACCTGCGATGTGAGAGTGAGCGGGTCCTGGTTCTGGCATCATGACATAGCTAAGGGGGAAGTTTCTTCCCCTTTGAGTGACACCCGGCTCCCCACACATGCGTGGTCCGGGGGCAGTAAAATTAGTGGTCCGAAAAGGATGAGCACTACTGGAGGGGTTTTACATTCTTTAAAAATGGTATTAAAGGAATGAGCAATTAACATGACATCTTGTCCTTAGGCTTTCCCTTTGGGTATTCCTCTGCACAGCAATCTATCAATTGGGGTGGGATGAAGCTTTTTCCATGTTCTGTGTCAGATGATTTTCTGGTTGTAAACATAGCGGTACAACATAGTGGTAAAATCTGCTGCATCAGCTGTCTCAAACCTACTCATCTTTTCCTCAGTCTGCAGACTAAACTATTAATGACATGAAAGTTTCATGTCTCATCAAAAGTCAAAATTTCCATGTCTAACCACTACCTTGCATAGTGGATTTAGCACTGGGCTGTGAGCAGGGCTGTGATTGACAGCCATGCCTTGCCCTTCCTATGCTGTTTGAGTTGAAGGATGGAAGCAACCAATAGAGAAATGCTGCTGTAAAGCTGCCTAATCAGTTATTAAAGCCTACCCTCTACCTCCACCATCAATTTGCTGAGATCCCCAAAACTTCATTTTCTGTGTTTCAGAGTGGGGCCCTGTCCACATCACTGCCTAAAAAACATGAACACTATATATTGGTTATCTATCTAGACTTTGGATATGGACAGCCAATGAAGAACCCCTGCTGCAAAACACAAAAACTCTTCTCTAAGTGATCAGAAGACAGGTCTTCACAAGGGGAGTGCTAGGGAAAGACTTTCATGTGTATTCTGTAGCAATTGATCAGCAGCCCCTGACTCAAAACCATCACTACAAGGCAACATGGACAGAGTCAATATAAATTATATTGAAAACATTGGTTTGATAAACAATTGCGTTAAAAGTGTAGGAGAAAACAACATTTTTTCTTTGCTTTCAGAAACAACATAATGTTTTTAGTTTTTCAAGTAATTTGAGAACTAATTTTTTACATATTTAGCAAAAAAAAAAAAAATGATTTGGCAGCCAAATGCTTAAAGCACATCTCCAGGTAATTATAGCTTCCTTTCCTTTTAACCCCATCACACCTATCCTCTTTTTATCAATAGAAGAGTCTGGACTGGAGCACCATATGACTATAGCTTTGGAGTGGTAAAATTGGAAATTTGTAATGGGGACAATTAGCTAAAAAGGGCGAAAGAGAGATCAATATTTACCCCAATATCTGTTTTTAAGAAGCAGGCACAATCTCAGGAGACCAATCACTGGTTGGATCGTATTAAGAATATCTTTTGGTCAGTCATCAGTGGTCAGTCATTACAAAGCATATGGATATCTAAAAAAAAAGATATGCATTCATTTTTAGTTTCGAGCTGGTTTAAATTAAGATTGTGGTATTCTGTTAAAGTTTGTTTTAGATCTTTGGATGTTGCTACCTTGTTTGGAGAAAATTTGCTATCTGTTGATTAGAATGAGAGATAAGGGTGCACTTGCACTGCTATCAATAGCTGTGTGTGGTATCACAGTGCTCGCTGATGCTTCCTGTAATGTGCGAAGAGAAAGTGTTAATGTTTTTTAGGCCAAATCTCTTATATATCTGACACCCACAAATGAGTAGTAGAATAGGAAACTGTATCCTTTTTTATTTCATTTTTTATTTTATGTTTTTCTTTGCTTGTAGACAGATATTCCTTCTTTTTTATGTGTTCTTTACAGGAAAAGTATGCTTTTACTTTTTGACAATTCACAGCTCTGTACCCACGTAGCTGTTATTTGTAGTTACAAAGGAGACAAAAGCCAAACTCTCAAGCTACTATCATATAAACTGGGGGCACAAATTTTACTGTACGGATGGAAATGTAATCCCAAGAAATGGTTATGTTCAGTTTTGTGTATTTTAGTTTTGTTTGTAGCTGCTTAGCTTCAGCTTTAATACTTAGCTCCTATGAATATGGTCCCCTCCTTCCCTCCTCCTGTGTCACTGTCTGTATCTGTCTGTCATTTGCCACTAGTGTTTTTGTTCCAGTTGTCCTAATGTTTGCTGAATTCGAAGCCCTGAATTCGACCCTCCCACAATGCCTAGGGCCCTCCAATAACAACAGGGATGTTCCCCTCCATGTTTGTTGTGGCAGGCAGCCGATTGGCTGTCTGTCACTGCATGCCACACAGGCAGCCATTGGCCTATATAAGGCCGGGGCGTGCCTGCATTTAGCACTCCTGACAGAGATTTGCTAGCCTCACAACATTTCTGTGCTTCTTGGCTTGCTTTGTCAAAGTAAAAAAGGTGCTTTACTTAGACTGTGTCACACTCACACTATTAGTCAGATAGATTGTTGGATTGTACTGTATAGGTGCAGTCCTGAAATTTACTGTACTCAGATAGGTAGAGTGTTTCATTGTTAGATAGATAGTCAGTCAGTGTGTTACATACATGCAGCCAGAGGCAGGGTACCCTCCCAGACTGCGTGTACAGTATCACACTTGTACTGAGAGACAGACACACAGACGCAGTGTATACTGCAGTAGATATTTTGTATACTGTGCTGCATATTACAAGGGTCACCACTGAAGGAAAGTGCTGCATAAAGCACACACAGTGCATTTGCATATTTGGTGTCAACCCCCCTCAATAAAAAAATCCACTTACTGTACAAATTTACACTTTGTGAAGCATATTAGCTAATATGCTTCACAAAGTATTTTGCAGGGTGTCAAGCAACACAAAAGTTTTTTTACAATGTCTGGTCAAAGAGGAAGGGGCAGCTTTGGCAGGAGTGGCAAGAAAAGCAGTAGTGAGTTTGTTTTGTTAGCTGCAGACCCAAGAACAAGAAGCACAGCTGTTGGCGGTGGGCGTCCATTATTGCCACACCATGAACAAGACGTAGTGCAGTACATGACCCAGCCTGGGTCAAGTGATTGTACCCCCTCCTCATCCCAGTCCCAGACACAGGCCTTACAGGTGTCCCAAACAGTCCATGATACACTTGTTCCTCCTAGTTCTTCATCAGCGGCTGGAATGTACATTGGGTGTGTAGAGGAGTACCACCTAAGGGTTGGAGAGGCAGAGCTACAAGCATTCCTTCAAGATGCTCAGTTGTTTCACTCATCTGACGAAGAGAGTCAGTTCACAGGCTTTCCCCCTACTTACTTTTCACCAGAACACCAATTACTTTTCACCAGACGAGCCAATTCAAACTGGCTCCAAAAGGATGCTGCTTCCTTTCGGCACATATAGGGAAACTGTCTCTTCCGATGATGATGATGTCCTTGATCCGAAATGGGGCGAACAAGGAGATCATCATAAGCAGGAAGAAGAGGAGGAGGAAGAAAAGGTGGAGGAGGTTGCAGAGCGCCCTCAAAGGGGGAGAGGTAAGAAGAGGGTAAAAGCTGCCCATACTCTGCATTCTTCAAGTACCAGTGAGGCAAGTCATAGTCGTAAATCGTCAGAAGCTGTCACCACAGCTATGCCTCAACAAACGCAGACCGCACCAGCTCCAGAGCACCTTTCGGCCTAGTTAGATGTTCGCCCGTGTGGGCATTTTTTAATGTCCATAGTGATGACAACACTATGGTCATCTGCAAACTGTGTGCTTAACACTTGAAACGAGGCAAAAACCCAAACAAACTTGGAACAAGTTGCATGAGCACTCATTTTAAAAACCACCACCCGCTAACCTGGCGGGAACACCTGGTCAAAGCACAGAGCTCTGTGCGACCACCTCCGCCCAAGAAGCAAGCTCAAACTGCTTGATCTTTTTTCGCTGCCTTTCCTCCTTGTGCCAGCAAACTTTTCTTGTGCTGCTGCCAGCAATTTGAGTGGGGCATGTAGCCGAGCATTACCTTTTGCAGGCTCCACCAGCGGTGAGCAGGAGCTCCAACGCAGATCGGCTGCTGTTTGTCGCATTGCTAGCAGTCAAGACCAGGCATCATTGCCATCCCTCACAACTTCTATCCCATCCCACACGGGCACAGCCATTCTAAGTGCCTTGCGGGAGCAGGAGGATATATGGCTAACTCCCAACAGACTTCAGCCAGGCAAGGTGTTGTGTGACAATGGGGCCAATTTGCTGGCAGCCCTGCGTTGTGGGAAACTCACACATGTACCTTGTCTGGCTCACATTATGAACCATTATAGTACAGTGCTTCCTTAAGAATTACCCAGTCCTCCAGCCGCTGTTGCTGAAGGCCAGAAAGTTGTCAGCACATTTCAGGCGGTCGTACACAGCCAGTGCGAGATTGGTGAATTTACAGTGAAATCTCAACCTGCCAGTGCAACGGTTAATTTGTGATGTGGTCACATGTTGGAATTTCACCTTTTACATGCTGCAGCGGCTGGCTGAACAACGAAAGCAGTGGTGGATTACGTGGCAGAGTCTGTTCGTTTCAGACGTTTACCTACATTACCTTCAGACCTGCGGAGTGGCTTGAAATTGAGGACTTGTGCACTGTATCATCACCTTTTGAAGAGGCCACCAGGAGGATCAGCAAAGATTAGGCCTGTGTCAGTGACACCATTCCAATCATATACCTGCTTGAACTGATGATGGTGGATCTCGGACACGACACAGAGCGGATGCTGCACAAAGAGATGACGTTTCAAACACCTCCTTCAGGGCCCTCTGCCTCTATCTACTTTGAGGCCTATATCACTTGTAATGGAGCTATGTGATTCATAATTAAATATTTGTATTTTTAGTAGAGAAATACATAGATTTTCCTGTCCTTTTGGATAGATAGCAAGTGGTATCAGAAAAAAAATATCTGTATTTTTTTTACAGAAATACGGAAGTTTTTCTGGCTTTTTTGATAGCAAGTGGTATCAGAATGAAATATCTGTATTTTTTTTAGCTAACAACGCTGTTCATTACGCATTTTACAAAGTTACAGTTAGCAAATAGGAAAAGGCAGTCCCCTACACAGCAATGTCTCCAGTAGCTAAACATACACTGTCCACATAGGTAATGTCCTCACCCACTAATGCCGTCCTTGCTCCGTCTCAGGGCCCATCGCCCCTTCTTCCCAGTACCCAGCTCTAGATGACAGTTCACAATGCCATCCACACTTCTCAGGGCCCACCACCTCCTCCTCCTGCTTTAACTGATGCTGACGCCTGCCCAGTACCCTACTCTTGATGCCAGGTAATAATGCCGTCCACACTTTGTGTCAGAGCCCACCATCTCTTCCACCTGCTGTTACTGCTGCCGCCTGCCCAGTACCCAGCTGTAGATGCCAGTTAACAACGCTGTCCATGCCGCATTTTACAAAGTTACAGCCAGCAGATAGGAAAAGGCAGTCCCCTACACAGCAATGTCTCCAGTAGCTAAACCCTCTACACTGTCCACATAGGTGATGGCCTCAACCACTAATGCCGTCCTTGCTCCATCTCAGGGCCCACCACCTCTTCCTCCCAGTACCCAGCTTTAGATGACAGTTAACAATGCCATCCACACTTGTCAGGGCCCACTGCCTCCTCCTCCTGCTTTAACTGATGCTGCCGCCTGCCCAGTACCCTACTCTAGATGCCAGTTACTAATGCCGTCCACACTTTGTCTCAGAGCCCACCATCTCTTCCTCCTGCTGTTACTGCTGCCATCTGCCCAGTACCCAGCTGTAGATGCCAGTTAACAACGTTGTCCATGCCGCATTTTACAAAGTTACAACTAGCAGATAGGAAAAGGCAGTCCCCTACACAGCAATGTCTCCAGTAGCTAAACCTTCTACACTGTCCACATAGGTGTAGATGTCAGTTAACAATGCCATCCACACTTTTCAGGGCCCACGCCTACTCTTCCTGCTCTTACTGCTGCCGCCTGCCGACTGCCCAGTACCCAGCTCTAGATGCCAGACTGGACTCAAGCTCAAGAGGGTCTTCTTTCCCCGCTTATTCTGCCAAGCCCATTCCCTTTCATGTGCTTTCACTCAATAGCAGGCACTAAGAGGGAGTGTGGAAGCCATTAGTAACTGGCATCTAGAGCTGGGTGTAGTGCATCTTTAATCACACCCTGAAGTGTGTAATGCAAGTGTGTAATCTGAAATTTGTGATTGGATGTAGAAGACCACGTCTTCTGCTTCATCCATCGGTAGCACGCTTTATCGGACTGAATTTCTGTGTATGTTACCCCGAAACTGGGAAGTGGGACAGCAGTCCCTCTGTCTATGTCGGGGGGATGAGATGGGAGACACTGGTATGTTTAACGGGAACTGAGAGGTCCTGGATGACCACATTGAGCAATGAAGTTTTTGAGCTCAGCAGACGTCCGGAGACTTCACCACAACAAGTATGTGGCCGTCCTGGGAGACTCCATTCAAAGATCCGTCAACGAGGATCTTGTGAAAATACTGCAGAATGATGAGTTTCGGACTGAGAAGCAGCTGAAAGGGAAGGGTGAGATTTCATTTGCAAACGACACTTTGGGGGATATCTGGGTGAAATGGACAATAACATAATTTACCGTCAAGTGCGTCATTACAGAACTGACCACCACCTTTAGGGTTCTATTTCCTGACCCGTGTCTCTTCAGAGTACATAGAGAGCGTGCTGGCTGACTTCGAACATGGACCTCAGCCCGACGTTGTCATCATCAACTGTATATGTGTATATAGGATGTTATCAGGTATCATGAGCAATCACTGCAAATGTACAAAACCAACCTGGACCACCTCTTTATTCGGCTCACCGAGGTGCTGAGCCCCAAATGTCTGGTGATATGCAACATGTCCATGTCTGTTGGATTCAAAGCTGGTGAAGTGCTAGAGTCCCAATTCCTAATGTGCGCTGGGACAGAGGGGAATTTCTACAGTTCCACACTGGCACATTTCAACCAATTGGATGTGATTGACATGCACTTCCACTTACGCTTTGAGCTGCACTCCAGGGTTAAAGATGCCACCCACTCGAATCAACTGGCTCATCGGAAATATACCTACATCCTCATGGCTCATATTGATCAAGCCTGGGGCGTGCAGCAGGAACAGCAGGAAGAGGAGGCGGTGGGCTCTGAGACGGAGCATGGACAGCATTGGTAACTGGCATTTCGAGCTGGGTAAAGGTGGCAGCAGTAACAGAATGAGGAGGAGGCGGGCTAGAATGAAGGCTAGAATCACCATAATCATCAGCATGATTGCTACTTTATTATTGAGACAAGTTGTTTGAACATGTCATTGGGGAACAAACTAAGTACAAGGGGGTCAGCAATGTTTGTTTTAAATTTTGCCACTTTTTAAATATACAAAATCAATCCCCAAATATTATAATTATTTATGTATTTCTTTCAAATCTGAGCACAAATCCAACATGAAACATTGTCGTGCAGAAGCTTCCTGCAAAAAGTAGCAATCTTTTGTTGTACAGACTGACTGGTTTGCATTCTCCTACCTTCTCTTTTTTCTCATTGTTCCTATTAACATCATGTGGCTATACAGAATAAATAAATATTCCTCAGTATAATCTTTTCTTCGTTAATCTTGTAATTACATGAAGATAAAATACATAGTTGTGACTTTCTAGGTGCAAATATGTATACCACACAGTGATGCCCCCATGTAATTATACTTATAAGTAAATATCTGCAATCATTTGCAGATTAGTCCCCACTGCCACTTCCTACATGGGTGCTTTGGTTTGACTTTCTCTCCGTTTTGGTTCTATTTGGTGCCAATGCTTTCTCCTCCAACATCAAAGTGTAGCACACATAGGTGCACTTGCATTTTCTTTATGCCTTTGTCCATTCTGACCATCTCCAGGGTTCTGATTTAGCAGGGCTGCTGTTATTAAGATTTAATGGGATGGATTTATTAACACTCTCAGAGACCAGGGTAGATAGACTATCATGTCTGGGTGATCCTGCATAACCAGAAAAGGTTTGGTCCAGGATTTAAAATTTTACTGCAAATGATTTTTAGGAAATACATACCAGGTTAGCTGGATCACCTAGGTTCACACATTAACTTTGATATATTAGGCCCAATGTGTCTTGTGGTCAACTTGTTCAATTTTGTGCATGTTTCAGATCAATCACAGTTCCTGACCTAAATTGTCATTATTTTACTTGTTTCGTGCCTGTTCTGACCTTGCTCCGGTTCACTTCAGTTCTGATTACACCCCACTCAGTTGTTGTCAGTTGTCACCACCAATGCCATCCCCCAAAGGTCTCCACTATGAAAGTTTATGCAGCTCTGCAGAAGAATGGACACTGTTGGTAGTGAATGTTTATTATATTGGGTTCGAAGATGTAACAGAAAATTATGACAATTTTGAAAATGACCCCATTGTTGTTATTGTATGTTAAAATGTTTTTTGTATTGTTTGTGATTGATCTAGATCTTCCTCTTTGATGTGAAAGTGTGCCGTATGCCTAAATGTCAATGGTGAGGAAAGAGGTTTTGGTAAATACATGTGGTCACAAAAAATGAAAGTGCGTGCATCTCTTTTTCAGAAAGTTACCACATTTCTTCAGTAACTCAGGAAATGGCTACATGGTGGATATAATGTGTCCTACTTACTTGTATGATTAGAGGTCATTACCGCAGATCTGACTCGGTCCACTAAAGCCAGGCTTGGGCTAAAGCTTTTTTGTATTTTGTTAGAATATGGAAAGGTGCCTCTGTTCGGTTTCAAAGTGACCAGAGGTCATCAGACGGGAACTACAAAAAAAGACAAAGGTTTTCCAAATATGCCTTACTTAATAATAAATTAGGTGAATATGGGCTTTGCACATTTGCACCTTTTGCAAAACAATACCTGCTTGCACAAATTTCATGAATGCTAATATTCTCAATTACTCTAATGGGAGTTTATAATTAAAACATCAATTCACAAAGTTTTGACTGATAAGGAACCTAATTTTCTAGCCACACCAATGTATTTGGAACCTTTGTTATATACACATTTAATTAAATATTAAGTCATATCTGCTAATACTTTGCAATACTTGTTTCCTCCTTGTCCTACTTTTTAAAATGCTCAGGCTAATTTTTACCCACAATTGCATGAAAAAAGCAGCCTGTGGTTTTCCTCATGTGAAATATGGGACCTCTGATTGAAAACAATATGACACAGGGGATTGTAGCCCACTCCCTTTTTTGGTGACTATTGGTTATAGAAACTTCCCCCCATGGCTCCCTGTATATGGTGCTGTCCTCCTTACTAGTTCACCTGTGATATGAATGCTGGAATTGTTAATTATAATGTACAAAGTTAGATGTTTATAATGTACAAAGTTAGGGAAGCTTTACTAGTGAAAAACACATTGAAGAACGCTTATTAATGTATTAAAGTATATGCAAAGACAGTAAGATACTCAGTGCGATTGATTCATATTTTGTGCTGAAAAGTGCAAACAAAAAGTGTTGGATGCAATACATATGAAGTGCAAAATTTCTTTGCTTTTAATCAAGTCCTTACCAACAGTATTAAATAATGACACTCGGTCATCTATTGAGGTGGGGAATTGTAAGCCTCTGAAATATGAGTGAGAGATGGGGTTGATGCTGCCCAGCAGCCAGGAATGTTCTCCACTCCTTGGTGCATTTGTAATAGTGTATTCCTAACATACCGGCTTTAAATGTGTCTGACTTTCAAGCCCTGAGACTTTTTTATTAAACCCAACTTGTCAGTGTTACATGATTGTTAAATGATATTGGACTAAAATATGTTGTTCTAACCACTAAATTTGTGCCCTTTAAAACACAAACTGTCCTGAAAGAAAAAACATTCTCTGGTATGAGCTGATTAATTGACAACGTGGCTGCATTCTATTTAGAATAAACAGCATGTATGTAGTTCATGGAAAAGATGGCGGCACTCAATGCATGAACAAATGGTTTTCTGGGAACAGAACAAGGTTTTTGTGCAGTCATTGTGCACAGGTCAGTTGCTCACAGACTGCATAATTCTCTTTTGTTGATCTCTATAAATATTGACAAGTTAAATAGTTGCTTTATGTTGCAAGCTAATGATCCATCAAACTTCAACATTTGTTTTTAAAGAGGATGTTTCAACTCTGTCCAAAAGTATGATTTTTCGACTAAAATAAACTTTCTAATTACTGGAGGAACCATTTTATTGAAGCACATTTTATTGATGTGCTCAGTGATTCCAGTACTGGTTTCTCTTTTCTATAGGCCTGGTTCATCAACATTTTTATGAAGAACTGGAATTTCCTTTTTTTTAGTATGAATCAAAATTTAACCTGCTTAAAAATCATTCAAATTGATTGGTAGTTAATTTCATTTCTAAAGTAAGAATATGTTGATACCTAGGGTATGCTATGGTTTTGTTCTGGCGGCAGACATAAGAATTTAATATATAGGTAATTCAGATGTTTTAGTGCAGTCACAATCTGTATTAGATTTTAATCAAATTATAAAGGAACAGATCAGCAAATACTAAAAATAATGCTATGAGATACATCATTCTCTGCCGCGCTCTGCATACCAGGCCAAGGCCTTCAACGGCAAAGTCTGGGTTTTCTTTAAGTTTAGTGGTTATGTTTAGATTAGGGTTTAAATGTTGTCTTACAGGTTAGGGTTTTAATGACAATACACCTTGAGCTCTATTTATAAAACAGGGAATCTGACATTCCCTAAAAGTGTCCTGGTGATAATCTTCTGGGTCCATGTGTTTTAATGGCAATATTTGATTCCCACCAGGGAATGTTTGAGGAAATGTAAGATTCCCTGTTTTATAAATAGAACCCATTATGTTCAGATCATTCACTAAAACAATAGTATCAATATTCTTATTGATTGGAACAATTACTAATTGTTTTCCCTATTGTTTCCCTAAAGCAATTATTAAACTCTGAAATAATGGGAGCAGATTTATCCGCCAGCAATAGAGAAGAGCTTGTGGGTTTCAGTGCTGGAGGAGATCGCTGTGCAAGGTAATCTTCATGAGCAAACAAATATTAAAGAGCACCTGTCACATGAATAATAAAGAGGACCTGTCACATCAACATTAAAGAGCACCTGTCACAACAATATTAAACAGCACCTGCCACATTAATTATAAAGAGCACCTGTCACATCAATATTAAAGAAAACCTGTCTTCAATACTGATGTGACAGGTGCATTTTAATATTGATGTGACAGGTGCTCTTTAATATTGATGTGACAGATGCTCTTTAATATTCATGTGACAGGTGCTGTTTAATTTTGATGTGACAGGTGCTCTTTATTATTCATGTGACAGGTGCTCATTAATTTGGATGTGACAGGTGCTCTTTATTATTCATGTGACAGGTCCTCTTTAATATTTATGTGACAAGTGCTCTTTAATATTGATGTGACAGGTCCTCTTTAATATTGATGTGACAGGTGCTCTTTAATAGTAATAGTAGTATGTATCTTTTTGTAATGTATCTTTTTATGTATCCTTTTATAATGTATCATTTACTGTTTGGAGGCTGTAGAAGCTCTACACAGTCCTGAGGAAAAAAAAATTCCCCCATTGACTTTTATGGTGTTTGAATTTAGCATTCGACCACTCCAATGGTCTATTTGAGCAAATAGTTGACAAATCGAATAGTGAGCTATTCGGCCAACACTAGTGCCAAGGTTGGGCATGTGGTGGACAAACTACTGGGAGGGGCTGGACAGGACCCAGCTGTCTTGGTCCATGTTGGAACCAATGACAATATAGATGGAAGATGGAGGATCCTTAAAAAGTAGTTTAGGAAACTAGGTTTCAAGCTGTAGAAAAGGACCTCCAAAGCTATGTTCTCTGGAATATTGCCTGTGCCATGCCCAACACAGAAAAGGCAAGAGGGAACTTGCAGCTAAACGCATGGCATAAGTCTTGGTGTAGAAGGGAAGGGTTTGGGTTCATAGAGCACTGGGCTGACTTTTCATTGGGGTAGGTGCCATGGTTCGGCATGTGGTGGACCGAGTGGGCAAATTACTGGAAAGGACTGGGAATGATCCAGCAGTCTTGGTCCATGTTGCAACCAATGACATAGGATAAATGAAAGGTGGAGGATCCTTAAAAATCAGTTTAAAGAACTAGGTTTCAAGTTGAAGGAAAGGACCTCCAAGGCTATGTTCTCTGGAATATTGCCTGTGCCATGCGCAACACAGGAAAGGCAAGGGGGAACTTGCAGCTAAACGCATGGCTTTAGTCCTGGTGTGGAAGGGAAGGGTTTGGGTTCATAGAGCACTGGGTTGACTTTTTATTGAGGTATAACCTGTATGCCAGAGATGGTTTGCACCTAAATGAAAGGGGGTCTGCTGTGCTGGGGAAAGATTTAGGGGAATGGTGGAGGGATATTTAAACTAGGACAGAGGGGGTGGGACAGTCAAATAAGGTGGCAGAAAGGTTAATCAGGGGTCAGACACTAGTGGAGGGTGGATTGGGGATAGTTGGGGAGAGGACTATGGATAATAGTAAGAAGCTTCCCATGTTACAAACAATCGTTTGTGCAGTACTAGTTGTACTGAAAAACAAAATGATTTGGCAAACAATGATGGTAAAAGCAGCAATGGTTTAAAGAGCCTGTTCACCAATGCTAGAAGTCTAGCAAACAAGATAGGGGAGTTGGAAGACTTAATGAGTGAGGAGAATTATGATTTGGTTGAGTTGGTATTGCTGAATCCTGGCTTTGTTCTTTGCATGACTGGGCTGTCAATATTTCTGGGAATACTCTCTTTCGCAAACAAAAGGGTGGTGGTGTCTGTATGTGAGAAGTGATCAAAAAGTGAATGTGAAAGAAGAAATTGTGGAGAGAACAAGTAATAAGGTTGATGCATTATGGATGGAGTTGATTGTGGGGTTGAATAATACACAATTATTTATTATTAGAGTCTGCTATAGGCCCCCCAGTGCTAAGATGCAACTTAAGGATATGGTCTAGCAGACCCTGCAATACACGCAGTCCAAATGAACTGTGGTAGATGAGCTGATGTAGCATATTCTTATGTTGACAGCCCTCCATACCAGGTAGGTCTGTATATCAATGGAAAAGAAAAAATTGTGCAAAATACAGAAAGCTTGGGATGAGATGGACATTCTCATCACAGTATCCACTTTGGATATTCATAGATACAAACTTTCCAACAGCTCTCTAAAATTGATATCGGTCAGGCACATACAGTGTTTCAAGTTACAGGTCCTTCAAGATACCTGTAAGCTCTTTATTAAGGAATTGGTCCCTTTCTTTCAGTCATGCCTTAGCCCACATGAGCTTAGATCTGTTCAATTTTTGAAACCATGGCAAATGTGTGTAAAGAGCTGCAGCAGCTTTGCTCTAAAAGTGGAAAACGCAATTCCTAAATGGTGCCCGGCCATCATCTATAACTGGAAGTTACAATGGGATGACACAAAATTATGATCTGACCTCACTCCAATCAGAAGTATCAGTTTTATAAAGGTTTTGGTTAAAACTTCCGCAGATGCATACATATGTCCAGTTCCTTCCACCTTACTCACCCATTACTGCCCTAAGTACTATAGTTACATAGGTACATAGTAGGTTAACTTGAAAAAAAGACATAGGTCCATCAAGTTCAACCACTAGGGAAATAAACATATCGCAGATATAAAACCCTATAAAACTTTGTTGGTCCAGAGCAAGGCAAAAAAAAACCCTGGTACAATTTGCTTCAACAGGGGGAAAACATTCCTTCCTGATTTCATGAGGCATTCGGATGTGCCCTGGATCATCAGTCACTGTTTTTACTTTAAAGCCTTAATACCCAGTTATATTCTGTGCTTCTAGAAAAACATCCAGCTTTTTCTTAAAGCAATCAGTAGCAGTTGCTGGAACTACTTCCTGAGGGAGCTGGTTCCACATTTTCACAGACCTTACGTAAAGAATCCCTTCCTTATCCGGAGCTTAAGCTTCTTTTCCTCCAGACGCAAAGAGTGCCCTCTTGTTCTTTGTAATGATAACAAAGTGAATAATGAGGAAGAGAGTTTTCTATAAGGAACGTTTATTTATGTATACATGGTGATCATATCCCCCCTTAAACGTCTCTTCTCAAGGGAGAATAGATTCAGTTCAGCTAATCTCTCCTCATAGCTGAGCTCCTCCATTCCTTTTATTAATTTAGCACTCTCTTCAATTCAACAATGTCCTTTTTGTGAACTGGTGCCCAAAACTGGACTGCATATTCCAGATGTGGTCTTACCAATGCTTTGTACAGGGCAGGATAATCTCCATTTCTGCAGTCTATTCCTTTTTTATTACAAGAATCTTAAATCCTAAATATTGCAGCTTGGTATTCCATGATGGTAATAAGTCTATAATCTACCAGAACCCCCAGATCCTTTTCCATTTCTGACTCCCCAGATGTATCCCCCCTAGACAGTATGANGCATGCATGTTGTTAGCTCCCAAGTGCATAATTTTACATTTATCTATATTTAATGTCATTTGCCACTTTGCTGCTCAAACAGTACATCCAGGTCTGCTTGTAGATTAGATAGACATCTTGTAAGGACTTAATTTCATTACATAGTTTGGTGTCATCTGCAAACACAGAAATGGTACTTTTAATCCCAAACTCTATATCATTTATAAAGATGTTAAACAGTAAAGGTCCCAACACTGAACCCTGGGGTACACCACTACTAACCTCAGACCATTCAGAGTATGAATCATTAATTACAACTCTCTGGATGGGATCGACCCTAACTTGCATATTAACCGTTTGTGGGGTACAGTGTCAAATGCTTTAGCAAAGTCCAAGTACATTATATCAACTGCTATTCTCTGCCTATCTGTTTACTTACTTCCATATAAAAAGAGAGTAAATTTGTTTGACAGCTTCTGTCTTTCTTGAAGCCATGCAATCACTTATAATATTATTTTCTAGCAGAAACTCCTCTATGTGGTTCTTTATCAAACTCCCTAAGACCTTTCCAACTATGGGCGTTAAACTAACAAGTCTGTAGTTACCTGGTAATGACTTTGTTCCCTTTTTGAAGACAAGAACCACATTGGCCTCAAGCCAATCCATCGGTACCTTGCCAGAGACTAAAGAGTCTCTAAAAATTAGAAATAATGGCCTGGAAATAACTGAGCTCTTTAAAGACAAAAGGATGTAATCCATAAGTTCCTGGTGCTTTGTCAACCTTAATTTTTCCCAGCTGTTTCTCAATCATATCAGTTCTGAGCTTGTTGAGACTCATTTAAGGCAGTGACATTGCTGTTATGAATTTGGACTTGAGCTCTGCCATTTTCCTTCGTGTACACGGCGCTAAAAAAAAGTGTTTAGTAAATCTGCCTTTTCATTATCCACAGTTACCAAGCCAGCGACATCCTTTAAGGGGCCTACATGCTCACATCTGATCTTTTTGCTATTATTATATTTTCGGGCTTTGCCTTACTTTCCTTTGCAATCTGTCTTTCATTTTGAAGTTTTGCACATGTTATCTCCTTTTTACATCTTTTGTTATGTACTTATATAGGTTTCAAATGATGAAGATGATCCTTTGTTTTTATACTTTTGGAATGCCCTTTTCTTTTTGCTTATGGTTTTTTTAACATCAGCTGTGAGCCACATAGGTTTTAATTTTAGACTCCTAAACTTATTACCCATTAGAATATATTTTTCAGTTTTCTTTTGTATAACAGACTTGAAACATTCCCATTTCTGTTCTGTGTTCTTTGAGGACAATATTGTCTCCCAGTCCATGTCACAGAGAGCTGCCCTTAAAAATAGAAAATTTGCTCCCTTAAAATTAAATGTTTCCTATTTTTGCTTCCTGTTTACAGCTTACATTCAATGAAATCATATTATGATCACTGATACCCAAATTCTCTTTCATTTGGACATGTGTTATAAGCTCTGCATTGTTAGAAAGAACTAGGTCTAGCAGAGTATCATTTCTAGTTGGGGTTCTATAAACTGTACCAGAAATTATCTTGTATTAAATTCACAAAAATGTAAGAGAGAGAGAAACAAAAAGAACAACAAAGAAATACAATGGCATATAAAGGCTTAACGAGTATTGTTTTTTATATATTGTAAAATATAGTCAAGTAATAAGTATTGTTTTTTTTTTATTATTTATTTTGTAAAATATTGTTGTAGAAATAAATGTAGGGCTTTGACAGTCTTGTTCCACTTGCCAGCTTGCTAGGTCTTTCCACTCTTCATCAGTCGCTTAACAGGGAGATTAACTTAACAGGAGGTATGATGGATAATCAGCTCATCCTTCATATTTAAAGCCCTACACACACCATTGATCCAGAGGAAGGCGAAAAACCCATTGAAAAAGCATGATTAAACATGCTCCAAGGGGAAAAAATTCCTTCCTGATCCCATAAGGCGATCGGAAAATCCCTGGATCAACAGTGTCTGGTATTTTTACTTGTATATGTTGGTCACTGGACTAACATATACAAGTAGTATAATATATGCATTTTGGAATGCATTTTGAGCTGGCCGGAACTCCTTGATGGTGTCTATTCCACATTTTTGTAGTTTTTCAGTATACAAAGTAGAACCTTCATGGCTATCAGTTCATTTTCTTCTCTCCTTCTTTCTTTAGTGGCAGTCTGACTCCTTGAAGAGTCCTGGTTGACTAGTCTGCTTTCAGTGCATCCCATACCTGATCAGGGACATTTACTGACCCTTCATATTTGGTAGGGATGGCTGAAATCGAGTGAATGATGTTCAGATTTTAATCATTTCGGCCACTAATTGCATTTAAGTCTTTGGCTGATGACTTGGAGAAGCACAATCTGCCTTAGACTGGTTCACAAGGCAGGCACCTAAAATTGTATGTAGTGCATTTTAGGCAGTGGATAGCCACAAAGATAATTGTAAAGAGGGCAAGGCTGCTCCCGATAATCTTCATAGCTTCGATGGATCCTGGATCGTAAAATGACCTCTGCTCCACTGGGTCTGCCTGAACAGTCAGCTTAATGCCAGCTCTTAGTTTTCCTTGCACCCAACAGTAATATGTGGCTTTGTCACTAAAACTGACCCGTTGGAAGTTCAGGTTATTGCCGTGGTCTATGTATATTCTCTTCTTCTTTTCTTGAATCAGGTAGTCGGATTTGTATAACCTTTTTTTGCCTTTATCCCAAGCAACAGCATCTGTAGGCCTGGCGCCTGGGCAGGCAAGAGTAAGGCTGTCCCCGAACATGTGGGAATGTTTTTCTGTCGGAGCCCTGGGGATAAATGGAATGTATTCCTTGAGTTTTCCCAGTTTGTTAATCCAGTGCTTAATGGTGCCAATAAATCCTGGCTTCCTTTCGTGGCAGGGAGATTGACAGTTCCTGATGTATATTTCTGGCCTTCGGTCGGAAAGTTCACCTTTAAAGTTTTTAGGCACGGCATCTGAACCGCATGAAGCAACCCCATTCTCTGTCATCTTGAACCTCGGATCAAGATAGCGACTGGTGACATAACAGAGGCCTACACTTCGTTGCTCCCCTGGGACATCACAGCGGTCACAGGTACCCCAATCCCAGAAGGCAGTGAAAGCTGTGAAGTGCTTGGTGATGAGGTGTGGCAGCGGGTGCTCATGATGACTTTGAAATGCAACATAAGCATTTGTCGTGTCTTGCACATCAACGTCGTATCCCCAGAAGAACATTCCATCGCTGCTTCCACAGATGTAGAGTCCTGTATCTACAACTCGAGCCTTGTGAATAATCACATTCCTCTTAGTGGTGCTGATCTTAGATCTCAAATTATGAGACGTCTTCTGAAAGCCCTGTTTGGATGTTGGTGTCAGCAACCGAATCTTTGTACTGCTGGCTGACTTCTTATAATACCAAAAGACAGGGGTGTTCACATCTGTCATGCAATGGCAGGGCAGTTCAATGTTCATATCTGTGCCATAGGCGACAGAATCAAATGATGGAATAGCAGGGCAGGAATCCCTGTTGTATTTTACCTCCTGTTCTCGAATCTCCGCGCTCCTCACCATAGAAATCGCAGTGAGAAAAAGCAAAAAGCAAAAGAGTTTTCCGCAATCCATAGTACAACCCAAGAAGTTGTGCACAGCACTGAAGAAAATCTTTTCTGCAAAGGTCAGTGAGGCTGACTTTTTATACCCTCACAGCTGTGATGTCATAGCTTTAACAGTGGGTTGCCATGACAATCTCCTATGTAGCAAGCAACACTGTAAACTGACCAATAAGATTGTTCGATCTGGGAAAGCCCTTACTTAGCGTGCTGATAAGCTACAAAGATGCCACATATTTTATTGAAGTTTATTCATAGGCAATCAGAGATATTATTTTTCATATTTCAGGATGGCAACTGGACTTGGATTGGTTGCAATTGCTAATCCCTGTCCTTTTTTTAAATAAAGCTACATTCACAAAGCTTAATGATGGTTTTGTTTGCAGCTACTTGAGTGTAATTTCATGTCAGCAGATTCAGAGGCTAACAATATGTGACCTGAGCTCAATGGATGTCAGTTAGCCACAAAGCAACTGCCATTTTACAGCTGCAGACCTGAGTGGCCTACTCAGTGGATCAGATCATTGGATGTTGTGATGTGCTTTCATCCAATCACCTGTGGTCATTGCTCCTTACTGATTGATTGACAGCTACCCTGACTAGTCAGTAACAGACTGGGACTAGCTGTAACAGACATTTTGTCTAGGCAATGACTTGCAGTTCTTGATAAGCCTGGTTGATTGACAGCTGCCCTGACCACATACCGTAGTAGCTGGGACTGGGACTAGCTGTAACAGGCATTTATTCTATGCAAAAAGGGATCAATCAGTAGCATCAGAAAAAAAACATTAATACTAAAATACTAATTTCTAATAAAAGGAATGTGTATTAGTTATGTATATATTTCCTTTTGTTATTAATGATAATCATTCTGATTAGTTTCTGGTAATTTTCCCACTGGCCATTTATATCAGTGTTTCTCAACCAGGGATCCTTTGTGCTTGTTTCTGGCAAGATCAACATGCCATCTATTACTTTATACAAAATGGTATATTGGAAATATAAAAATTTAGGAATAAATGTGTTTCATAATAAATATCAGGGTCGCTCAGTCTGGGACTCACTGAGGTTTTTGACACCTTGGGACACAAGGTTCCAACTCTTATAAAACTGAAGACACACTGTCTATCGACATTAATTAACAGCAAGCTGATACAAAGCAAGATCCCTTTAGTTATTTAAAGGGGAGAACAAAGTGCATTTGGTTAACCTTAAATGATAGATTTGATTAGCACAAGGATTTTACAGGAGGTTCCTTTGTTCATTTTAGAATAGATTCAGTGTGCACAGAGATCTTAGCCAGGAAGAAAGACTCTTTTGTTAACTTTAAGGGGAAATCTGAAATATTTTCCACAATACACTTGTCCTTTGAGTACCTACCGATATTAGAATAAAAAAACTTGTTCTGCCATCTAGTGGCCGATGTGAAAAGTGCACATCAGTCACAATAGGAAATAATACCTGTATGAATGAAAATTAACAAATCAAGAGCGTATCGACAGGTGAATAATTTATAAATATAGAGCCCTATATGTCCCATTATAGTACGCTATAAGTGTTTGATATTTTACACAGGGGAGTAGGAGCCCAAAGAGCCACAGTCCATGTTCTGACAATGATACATTCTGATAGGAGAAAGCAGTGTGATGGAGGGAAAACATCATCACTGTGTTGTTGCTCATTTCATTGTCTAGTAACTGGGCTGGGGCAGGTCCAGAGAAAATCAATTGAAACATGCTGGTCATAGGACTGAGGATGTCTGGATTGAAAATGACGTTTTAAAATCAAGTTTTTACACGCCTGTATGGCCCCTGATGATTTACAGAATTGTATTTTGGATCAAGCTCTTACCCTCGCAAGGAATAAAGGTAATCAACCTGTCAGGACAGAAACACACTAGGAACTGGCACACACAAGACTTAAAAAGAGGAATTATGCAAACCTAATGTTTACTGATTTAGTGGGGCACAGCCCATCGTTCGCAAGACAATGAGAAAAGGAAGAAGGGCCCCACCAAACTATTGGATCAGTTGAACTTTTTCAGCTCTTTGCTCACACTTCCTGTGAATCAGTTTTATGTAAACTTTTCTCTGGTATGACATTATTGGCCCTCCTGTCATTTAGTCTTCAACTCGCTGATTTGTTGATCAGTTTGGGGATGACGATTTTGCTTTTCATGGCCCATGACTAAAAAAGTACTTGAAGCAAGCGTTCAGCATTGAAGTCAGTGATGGCAGCCCTCAGATTTCTTTTATGAATGGTTCTCTCTAGGCTCTGTATTAGAAGAAAAACTGAAACATTTGTGAAGTGTGAACCTAAATAACCTGTATTAGTAAGAGGCAGCTTACTCACAGTGATGTGACCTTAAATTACAAAATTACTTGGACTTGTCTCTCACATTTGTGATTTCTACATAGCCAGTGTCTTCTCTGGAAAAGTTATATTGCTGCTTTATAATAAATTATTTTTTGTTTGGAGGGGGGGGATAAATTACAAATCAGAATCAAGAACATGAAAGTGATTTGATTCTTTATTCAGTCTGCAGGTATTAAAAAATAAAAATACAACCTTTTACAGTCATCACAAAAAAAAAACCAGGAGTAACATTCAGCTACAGAAAGTGCAGCAGAACAGGACATTAAAGGATACCGGTCATGACAGAATTTTGTAGGCTGAAAATGCAACTTTTTGAAAAAGCTATTTTTTTTAATAGGCCTATCAAACATTTGTAAAAAGTATAGAAAAAAAGAGGACACCACAAAGTCTGCTTTGTCCCAGGAGCTAAAATGACCTGTACTGAGGTGTGAATGTGATTTCTGCACAGACTTACTTAGTGTTAGCATCCTACATTTCAGCCACAGACTTCCAGTACACCCCCCCACCCCCACCCATGGCTGTCCATTTAATTTCTAAAACAAAGACAAGAGAGGGGGCATAAAAATAAAAAGTTGTCACAGACAACTACCTGGAAAGAATGGATGTCTACAGTTCAATGGGTTCTCACTGAGATAATCTTACACTTAACTACAGCTAAAACATACTACTGGTCAGAATTTATCGAATGTAATCTTTACTCATCGGAACCAGTATGGGTAATATCGGTTCTGATGGGCCTAATAAAATTACTGGTGCTGTTCTTCCTTTGAATATGTGTAACTTTATCACTGGGAACAAAAAACAAAAAAAAAAAAAAAAAAGAAGTATAACTGGTCGGCTCTATTTTTTGATTGCTGAACCGATGGAACCAATAAACAGACTGCATCAGGTTTTCTGCAATCCAATTTTTATTAAAGTACACTGTTCTTTTTTGGGAAGTCAAAAATGTCATAATATTGGAATGATCTGAGGATTCTTGCCTAACAAAGGTTTGGGTCACATAAAAAAAAGAAAGCTGAATTTGAAAACATAAAAAGGACACTCATTCATTCCGCTCTGCCTCCTCTGTGTCTTGAGCTGCCGGTGTCTCTTCCACAGTTCCACTGTTGCTCTCAGATCCGGTGTTACTGTCACTGGTTCCTTCATCCATTGTACTGTCCACAGCCTCCTGTCCACTTTCCTTGTCCTCAGGAGTTGATGTCCCCTCCTCTCCATTCTGCTGGCTCTCACTAGTTTCTTCTGCAGGAGGAAGAGACGGGGCGTCCTCTGGAAGAAGAAAATGACATGTATATATAATATATATATAAATGTATATATTAGGCCCACACGTCCAACAAGAATTTGTAGAAAGTCCTCTTAACCTTAATCAGAGCAAAACCCACAAGCTATATTGCACTGGCAACACACACTGATCTCTTCTCAATATCCTGCTCCCTGTAATGTCATTTTTCAGCATCCATGCCAGCAGTTAGGTGGTCCCTATATAGTGTTTGTCAATTTTCACATTATTTTTAATCTCTAGAATACCTGCAAAAAACACATCAGTGGCCGGTCTTTATATATCAGCAGTGGGTTGGCATGAAAGCACATGTCTGTCCCTCACTAGGCCATGTGTGCTGCAGCGGATTGCTCATTCAGGGAAGAAGGGGGTCATGTGCCTAGGTGTGCAGTGTAGCAGTTGTATGGCATGTAAATATAGACTGGCAGGCAACCGTAAACTGTGTAATCTGTTTAAAGCTGCCACCTACTAGAAATGTTTAGTACTACAATAATCAGAAACAGGGCTTTAACATCTTCGATATGAACTTATTTTCTGTTTTAGGAAAGGAGAGCTGCAATTTCGGTGCGTTAACTTTTTGGTCGTATACGCTCATTATAAGCCGAAAGGCTATACCATTTCCATTATTTTTGCACATTATTTTACAGATTTCTCATATTTACAACACACATTTTTCTTATTGCACTATACATCACTCATATAACTTTTTATATATCACACAAAGCCATTATGTCTTGAAGCTAGTGTAATTATGATAATCAAAGTGCTTTGGTACTGTTGAAAATCAGTAGGTGTGGCCCTAACAAGATAATGTTTTACAAACATCCATGTTTTAACAGATTCAAAGTTTACCAGAGTGCCAAATTAAGGGATCTGTGAGCTACTGATTTATGCATAAAGTAATACAATTTCATTGTTTTCCTTTTTCCAATCAGCCAAGAATAATATTTTCTGAAAGGGAGTGGTAGAGTCGGAGCTCTGAGGCTTCCGGTTACAGAAGCTACAGCATTAGCCGACACGGCTTTGATAATAGCGACGCTTACGCCACAATTACAGGGAACATTTCTATTTATTGTATTTTAGAGTCTGGGCCCTGGGTTATAAAATAATTAAATGTGAGCAAATAACAGCCCATTATCCTAAGACACATGCTGCACATATCAGGACTAATGATTACAATGCTTTTTAAAGGATGGCATTTATGTTGGATAAATTAACTTTGGTCACATTGAAAAGCAGAATGTGTGTGGAATAAGTGAAAACAACTCCGATTTCTATCCTCTTGGCCATTGGCTAGAGTAATCTGTTACATAAAGTGGTCTATGCCCACTGCACAAACTTGTCTGTGTAACTTGAAACTATAGATACCATATTATAAATGGAGCTAAGTAAAGTGATTAATAGAGGTCTATGAATGCCTGTGCACAGTCAGGAAGTTGCACCCATTGTGCAAAGAGAAATACCGTATTTTCTGGCGTATAAGACGACTTTTAACCCCGAAAAATCTGTGCCAAAGTAGGGGGTCGTCTTATACACCGGGTACCGGTACTTACCTGCAGCATGCTTCACGTCCGGCGTCCCCGCGAGTCCTCCTGTGCAAGCTGCACAGGAGAACGCGGGCCTGGCTTGGCTCGCCAGTGGAGGGCCTGGCTTGGCTCACCACTAGAACACGCCCATTTATTAAGAAGGAACACGCCCATTCATTCCTTAGAGGAGTGTGGAGCAGTTTAGGCTCCTCCTGTATCCCTCCCCCAATTTCTAGTACTGTACTGTTCCTTCTGCCTCTCAGTTCTCGCAAAATATCGAGATCTGACAGGCAGAAGGAACAGTACAATACTGAGCGTATAACACGACCCCCAACTGATTGGTTAGAGTGGGGGGTCATCTTATACGGCCAGTTGCCCTATATGCCGGAAAATACGGTATATAGTATTGTAAGAGTACGATGTTTTCAGCATGCTGGACACAAAGGAGCGGAGCAAAAATGTCACACCCAAATCTGAGCCACGGCACCCAGCCTTTTTTTTAACCCAATCAATACAGAGAATGGCAATCATTGAAATGTAAGACTGCCACCAAAACAAAGCCAACCACTAATAATTTCAGATAAGGAGATAAAATGTAGCTGCAGGAAGGTTTACCTATACTGGGACATACCTGTCTCCATGGCAGTTTCTTCCTCTTCAGTCTTTTCCTCAGACTTTGGCGCTTCTTGCTCCTCCTCGGCTGCAGCAGCTGCTGGAGTGGATGCAGCTGCAGATGCAGCTGCGGCCGCTGCAGCTGCTGCATTCTGGTTGCGTTCGGCTTGCTCTGCTGCTTCCTTCTCTCGTTCCTCTTGCCGCTTGCGAGCCTGCTCCTCAGCCTGAGCTATTTCTGCAGCAATCTTCTCCATGTCTACCTCCACCTTTAGGGTGCACAACTGGAATAAGAACAAAAAAATTAATCATACATCTAAGATTCGTAAAAGTACAGAAAATATCATAAATATCAGATTAAATCTGTACTCTGTATTGAACATGTGCATAGGCCTAATGTGCATAGGCCTACAAACAATGTAAACAGAATATGCAAGCTTCTTTACTAAATGTATATGAATGTATTTGGCATCATACCTCACTACTGTTAAAATGCCTTTATGGATTAATAAAGGTTACAATCTCCATCAGGTTACTAAAGGTCTGTCCCTGTATTTAGGAGACTCCCCCCTTTCTAGCCAGTCATCAAGGTGAAGCACTGAGTGAGCTCCATGCTAAAAAGACCCAGGCAGCAATAAAAACCCGAGCTGTCCTGGTTTAGAAAGTTCCCCATTATTTTCTGTCTTGTTAACACTAAAGGATAGAAGGGGAAGCCTCCTTAACAGGACATTTACAGGAGAGACCCAATTCTTCATTCTCTTGGATAAGCACAAATTACCCTATGAAGAATAATAAAATAAAATGGTATCATAGTGAATTGAAGACTAAAATGCATAAAGAGATTAAAGTTGGCCTGGACGTGGAAAGACTGGAGGTGAAATTTACATGATAATATGCAATCTTTGCTTTATTGTTCTTTTATATAAAGATAAATTACCCGTTTAAGCTCATTGCTGAAAGCTTCAGTACTTTCTAAGAATTTCCTTTTCTTCTCCTGATGACGATCTTCAATCTGTAATAGTTCTGCCTCCAGTTTGCGCTGGTGAAAACACATAAAAAAGAGTTGTGAGAATGAAGCTTTAAGAATTGCTCAGTGAACAAATTTAGCAACACAATGGTGCCAATCATCAAGGACACGGCATGCACAACGAATGACATACACAGTACATACTCCCAACTGTACAGTAATAGATGTGTACACCTGGTTCTACAACAAAACCTATTATGTTATAGTCCAACTGCAGTTGGACTATAACATTAAAGTTCACAAAATTTAAAGGGCACAGTGGGAGACTGGCATTTGTATACAGTGCTCAACCCAGAAATTATTTTTAACCGGGTGGGAAGAAATTGTAGGTGGCTGGCAGCCCCTGTATTGTGCCCAAACTCTTTAGTATCCAACCAAAAACAGCCGGGTGGGTGCTGAAAAGTGCCGGGTGGTGCACCCAGCTAAAAGGGCCTGGGGAGAACCCTGGTATATATACATGTAAGCAAAGAACTAAACACACAGCTGAAAAACACGTGTGAACCATTTTCCCTGATACCACTACCATTGAAATTTTTAAGATTTTTTAATATGGCCATTAACAACCTCCTGTAGCAAATATTTATTACTTCAATACAAAGTAAGTAAAATTCTGTACGTAAGCATGTGGGGCTGCCATGGCCTTTAGAAAACTCCCCGAGAACTACCACTGAAAAACAGGAATGAAGTCTGAGTCATTGGGAAAAAAGAAACATTTAAAACTAGTGATTTCTTTAAACAAAATTGTAAGCCTGAGAGTCAGAACTTTTATTAGAACTATTAGTTAACCATTTTGTAACTTTGTTATACCAGAGAAATCCCCATCAATCAAGGTATGAGAACCGTTTAGTAAAGATTAGTCGACTATAGCGTGCTGTTTGTGTCCCGATTCTGTGAAGCTTTAGGATTTGGGACGCACCCTTTTACCACACCTGCAGATTTGGGTGAGGCAAGTTTCTACCTAATCTCAGCTTGCTCAGTCACATTCCCATTGCTAGGAACGACGCAGATTTGAAAAATACATTTCCTCTCTTTTAGGGCTACAACACCTCATAGCAGGTTATCTTTCACAACAATTAAAAACAAGAGCCTCAAAAAAGGCTCCAGGCACCTCCACTCATTTGAGGGACTGCCAAGAAATACGCTGTAAGCGAAAGATGCTCAACAGCAGCTCCCAGGTCACCACAGGACAGCAAATACAGAAAATTGTTGTGGGTATCAGTGTGGGGTGTATTGGTAGATGTACACATGGTTTCCCACATTTATTATGTATCATAGGCTACTTTTAGGCAGATTGTGGAAGTTATTGTATAAAAACCCATTCACAAAGTTTTTTTTTGTGGCCTACAATTGTATAGGCTATTGGAAATATGACAGAATTCTTTATTTTAAAACAAACTGAAGCTCAAAATGTTTTGGAACTGAAAAGGGTTTTAGCCTTAAGCATTTTTACTGCAGTTTATATACTTAAGAAGTTAAAACTTCACTTCCTGTCCCAGAATCTTTCCCACATCACACAGGCAAAAAGAATAACAGAAAGCACTTCAAGCAGTCTATTAGAAAGCCGACAGGATTGAAGGACTAGGCAAGTAAAACTGCAAAAAGGAGCATTTACCTCTTGCAGTGCAGGGGTTAGTTTAGAATACTCCCTGGTTCAGCTTTACCATAATATGTGTGCCAACTCCATATTAGATTGTTTATAAGATGCTTTAGTTCATCCCAGGCTTTACATGATTTAAAAGTTATCCCTAATACTTCCCTAAATCAATCTTCATAATATAATTTGACAGAAAAGTGATGCAGCCGCTTTAAAGGAGAGAGATGTTCCTCTTATAAACTCCCATGAAAAGTGAGGTCAGAATTCCGTTCAAGGACCTGTTTGTTCTCACCTGATGCACCATTAGAGACTGGACTTGTCTCTTAAGAACCTGCATTCTGGCTGTTGTCACCACAGACCTCACATCTGGCACTACGCTCTCACTCAGAATCTCACTGATTAACCGGTGATTCCTCTGGAAGCGAGCAGCAGCAGTGTGCTTCATAGAAAAGCCATCATCATAGTCTAAAAAACAAAGTAAAAAGTTTGTTACAATTTTTAAAGTACTTTTTAGACAAATTGGAAAAGGATCCTATCAAAGTATAACTGAAAGCAAAACTTTTCTTTAAGATATGGGTAGAACAGTGACATGATATAATTTAAATCTTCCATTCCTTTATCCAAATTAGAAAAAAAAATTGCCTTTAGATATAATTCAAAAGAATGTTTTTCATGTATAGTTTACAACTGAATATGCATATGACTCAGAAGTGCTGCACAGTGGTTTTGCTTACTGACAGGAGATAATAATTTAATCCAGCAAGGATTTTTTTTATAACGGGAAGCCAAAATACATTTGTGTGAGATTATGTAGGATGTTAGTTTACATTTAATATTGAGGTTTGCTTTGCCACAGAAATGGGAAACGTTACAGGAATGGACACTAGGCACTAGGGGGAGCTAAAGCGCAGAAAGTTACTCCAGTAATTTGGTATCACCTATACTTGGGAGTGTTTTAATATTGTAATGTACAGTGCTGCACAATATGTTGGCGCTATAAAAATCCTGTTTATTAATATTAATACTGAATGTGATGTATTAATTTGCTTGGTTTATTAGGTTTGTACTTAATAAGTGGTACAAGTTTATTTTATTGGAATATCATGGGACTATGACAAATACAATGTTAAGTTTATGTAGAACTATTTTTTGTTTTAATTTAAGATGGGTAAGACTGGTTTAAAACTCCCATCAGAATATTTTTTGCTACCCAAATGCTCCTGGGGAGATACTCCTTTATTTCCTGCCCCAGACACATAACAGAAAAAGCCTTCAAAAGTGAAAAGAATTCCCAACTTTGAAAACTGATGCAAGAATTAAGTGATGTGCTAAGGTGATAAACACACAATGCAGGGGTGCTCTGGGCTTTTATTTTGTGTCAAGGCTTTTCACCTTTTGCCTCATTTTATTTTTTATCTTACCATCAGGATCCTCTGCTGGCTGAATGCTCATATAAGGTTCTCCCTTGTCCATGCGAGACTGGCGCTGGCGGCTTTCTTCCTCTAGTGCAGCTTCAGCTCTGCTTTTGGCATTGATGTAAGCGAGATAAGCAGGCGAGTTGTGGTAAGTTTTCATTGATTCATTGTACTCAATCTGAAGGAAATTACACAAATACCAACTATTAATATTTCATAGATGAAGAATGAACCTAACCTTTATTTTACTGAGATGATTTAGTGTATTTGTTCTGGTCTATGATTATTGTATTGGGGTAATTGTGCATTTCATTGCGTCCACATACTTTTTGAGATAAGCTTCTGGGTGACATCTACTGTTTTGCTAGAACTTGTAAATCAAAGGGACATGAAGTACTTCAAAGAAGTATATACTATTAGGACAATTGGACAATACAAACAAGAAAAAGTCCTGTATCACTGGGCTAGGAAATTTTGTTGATGGCATCAGTTTGAGTATTTCTGAGATCATTAAAAAATTACCAGATGCACTTGACTTGTAGTCGAGCACCTTCTGTTCTGTATATAAGCAGGTTTGTAATTAAAAGGACTTGCCTAGATGCCCTAAAAAGCAGAGGATTCACTTGTAACTTGTAGCCGGTTCTTGCATGAAGATATGTTCAGATACCACCATGTGGATGCATCACATTTCTGCAGTCAGTAAAAGAACTCCATATAAGGTTGGTTTTAACCCTCATCAGAACTTTAAAGACTGGACACATGCCCCCTACTTAAATACACAGCTACCAAAATATAGGCAGAATAGTGAGCTTTTTAACCGTTGTCAGAATTGAGGGTTTTTGTTCTCCCTTAAGGTTTATTTGGCTTTGGTTGTCAAACATAAAATTTATGCCAAACACCCATCCCTGGAGACAAGGAGGTTGGCAATACTAACACCTTCATATGTTAGTTTATGCCGACCAAGGGTTCAATACTTTTTGAGTCAGTTGACCAGAATGTATGTAGAAGATTCCTCACTTCCAGAATTGTCCCAATGCACGATAAGAGAATTAGGAAGAGAGGGAGCAATAAAGCATCCATATTCCCCACAGGTTTACATCAAACTGTCACCTAAACCAAAACACCCTGACCCTTATCTAGCTCAAATACTGAACTTTGTGACTCACCTTTTATGCCAAAAGTAACAGCACACAAACAGTCCCACGCAGAGAAGTAACAGCATCAACTGTGGTATGTAAATCAATGGTACACCACTCTGGATGCAAGAAGCTTCTGTGTTTCCACAATCCAAATACAACTAACTCCCCAACTATGTCATAGAAGCCAATGTAAGTGTGCAGGCTAATTTTTTTTAGGAGTTCTGAACAAGGCATGTATAGCACAAAGAAAATCTTCAGACTGGCTATGAGTTTCCTGAGCAGTTACCACTTCATTATTCCAGTGAAAAGCTGCCTCTGGGAAAGCCCCATAGAAAATGTATATGTGGAACTGGTATGTAGGCATTGATTCTTTTTAAGAACCAGCACTGCGGGACTATGAGCACTAAATACTTTACACATTGTACCAAACACTGGCTAACCTTTTATAGCCAAGCATAAAAAACCTAAATATTATTCCCAGCCACAAAATCCAGTTCTACAAAGGCTTCCATTGTGTAAACTTTCAGAGTTATCTTAATCATTTCTCCTCTTCTAAAAACCCAAACTTCACAGTGAGCATTTTAGAGCAAAGAACACTTGTAAGTACATTCGTCCCTCCTACTTTCTGTGGATCTGAGCTCCGACATCTGTACAAAAACAGCCAATGTGCAATTATATACTGAATAAAAACAGCCAGAGACATGGAATACATCACAGCAACAAAACACAAGCTTCATGCATGAATATTACAGAATGCACAGATGTTTCTTTAAAAGCAAAATAAATCTAGAATAGTTTATAGAGGAAGGGCCACTCACAACATTCACATAGTCTCTTGGGGTATATAGTAGATTACGCAGTGTACAGAAAACAGTATGGTAACATTTTTCTCTCATGGGTGACCACTGGGGGTCACAAGGTTTTACAAAGATGTTCAAAATCAGGAAAGCTATTTTCTTCTCTTTGCCCTGCCAGACTTCCATCTAAACCATAGATAACTCATTTGCTGGTGGCTTTTAACGGAGAGATCCATTTTCTGCCTCGGCAGCATTATTCAGTCATCGAGGTCAGCCTGTCAGTCCTAGCGATGGGGTATAATCTACCAGAAGGGGCTTCATTGGGGTGTGGCATCAAATCATTGGGGAAGTGGCCAGAGCCAGGCAGACCGAACTTGGAAGAAAGCAGGCATAATACAGGCAAGCCCCTAGATTTGTTTATACCCTTGCACAAAGGACTTATAGCATTGCTTAGAACAAAGTTTGTTTTTTGTTAGGGTTTGCATTTATCAAAATAGATCTAATGAAATGCTACAGTAAACCACCTAGTAGAAATGGCAATAATGAAACCTTGGCATGCTACCTATACTGCAGGACAAGCCTAGAACACTTTGTTTTCAGCATCTATTATTTAGGGGACTTAAGGTCTTTACAGGCCTTTTTTCGTAACAGAGGAAAATAGTTCCAATTTGGGAAACAGTACAACAAAAACTGTAACGTTAAGGTAAGATTTGAAGCACTCTGCTAGCCAATAAAATCTGCACATCAGAGCTGTTCACAATGGAAGCAGCCTGTGAAAAAAATGAATTACAAAATCTTGCAATCCTATGAAATTAGAACACTGTTTTATGCTTGAAATAATTAACCTCTTCCAGGTAGTTGCATTAAGGCTTTTCAAATATTAAATAACTATTTTATTGTAGATTACTGTATCATTTTTATAGATTTGTTACAGAGCCTGTTTACCATGATATGCAATATTAAAAGAACCTAGCACAGCTCAAATGTATGACAACAGGCTATACCTAAATGCAATGCATAATTCCGCTAACATTTTACAGATTGATCAATAAGGGCTGTTTCTGTCACGGATACTACAATGTGTTACTGGAGTTAATATTTTTTAGTGAATTTTAGTTATGTTTTGTATTTTAAGTTATGTAAAAATAAAACAATTGTTAGTGGTTTGTTATTTTATCAGATTTAATGTGCCAAACTATTTTAGTTATAATTATATATTGTTATAATTATAGTCGGTGAACTATAGCTCCATAGTCACAATGTCTGTCAGCAATATACCAAGTGCCAGAAGACGGCAGCACCTCTAATGACCCAAACAGCACTTTTTCTGCATTCAGTCGATGATACCCAATGACGTGTCAGAATTAATGACCTATGGACTCAATCCTAGCTGCTTTTAAGATTAAATAAAGCACAAATTATACCAAAATAGAAAAATCTCCTAGACAACTAAGGCTGTTTTCTCATTAAAAGGATTTTTATCATGTATAAAAAAAGATCTTCCTTCAATAGTCAGCAGTGCAAAAATACTAAGGACCGGAGCTTAATGGACCATTATTATAGAGTGGACTTGGTAACCTATATGTTAATTATATCAAATTAATCTTTACCCTGCTATACATTTAAAGTGGGGCAGATGTTTCTTCTAATGAACACTGGAATCAAAACTATTTGGGTTCATCCACCTAGTCCTGTTGTTTTCCAGCCTGGGACCTAGTGAACAGCAGTATCAACCCCTCACACTCCATAGAAAGCAGCAACTACGGCTCTACCGGGGCATTTTATAGGGATTCTTTTTCTATTATCTAAATACTAGTTCCTCGTACCTTTTCAGCTTCATATTCGTTCAAGTACTCTTGCTTCTCCTCATCGGTTAGGTCACGCCACATCCCACCAATGATCTTGCCAATCTCCCACAACTTAAGGTCAGGGTTGGAAGCCTTCACTTGGTCCCAGACCTATTCAGAGACATTAAGGGGGCGGAGAGGATTTGGGGTTTAATTACTAAAAGGTCTACAGGTTTCGGCTATGCACAATCTTTATTCTAGATTTATTCTACAGGATTACAGGGGTGATTGGGAATCTATCAAGGTGGAGACAGACAGAAGCACCTCCCACAGTCCATCACTTACCTTCCTGCTGTATCTCATGTATGGCATTAGTGGCTTATCTGGGGGCTTTGGTGGTTTTGGGATGGTAATCCCAGAGGAGGCCTAAAAGGGAAACAGACAAAAATGAAACATTGCACTTAGCACTAGTTAGAGATTTACTTCTTAGAAGTACAAATAGCAGGCTCATTACTAAAGATGTCCTATCCTAAGATGTAATCCAATTTTCATACCTATCTGCAGGTTATAACTTTACTTTATAAATGCATCATATATCTGTAATAGCACCTGGGTATACACTAAAGGATAAAACTGCAACCTATTTGAAGTCAGTTTAAAACAGAAGTCTAGATAGGTGCTGCCTGCTATACTACAGGAGGAGAAACTTTTCATTATTCTTCTAATCAGATTGCAATTTTCTGATTCCTTTCTGCCCTAATAATGTCTTTGGCAGCCCCATTGACTGGCCAAATATATGTAATTGAAATCTAAAATGACTTTAACCCATCCAATTACTTGCACATGTATGAGACCTGCATTACATTTGTATTCCTAGGAAGTAATACCACCTCTAACAAACAGCTTTGCCTGTTCCTACAAAGAAGCAGGAATACAAGACTGGACTTAGTTGGAACAAAAATATCTTAGATTAATCTAACAACTGTATTAGGCGATGAGTGAACCTTTGGAATTTAGAGAACAGTTATGTAGGAAACAAAGGATCTATCAATATTTTGCAATGCTAAAGAACTTAGAATGTATTGCCACTAAGATAGGAAAAAGATTAAATAATTTATATACTACAATTAATGTAAATGCTAAATGTAATATTTAATAACCGGTGTAAGTAAAGGCTTGATACCCCATATATAGAGTATTGGCATACTAATCCTACGCACACACACACACATCCAAAATAAAACCGTTTAGTTTATCCCCCCTAGCTGTATTCCCGAGTGTGACCAAATGGAAATTTGGACGGAATTAGACCGCTAGGGAGGTTCATGAAAGAGTAAAACATGGTGGAGAAGAGCCTGGCAATGCAACTTCAAAATCACATGACCTGAATCAAGCTCTGCACAGCTATGAGTGAACACAAAATGTTAAGGGATTTTACAAACTCCCTAATTCTATTGTCCTTGTAATTTTAACTCTCTCACTGCACTTATTTTAAATTGGTTGAAATGTCTAAGTCTAATAAAATGAAATGTCTACATTTTAATGCATGTTAAAAAAATCATAAGAAGTCTTAAGAATGTTAGTGGCAACACAAAGTTCTTTCGCACAATTTCCGCTTTGGGCATCTAAAAAATGTAGCTATGAATTGTCAACAGTTCAACATGACTTGTCCATATGCAATAAAAGGATAAATTATAAACTAAAAGACAAGTATATGTGTAAAAAAAGAGCTACTAACAAAACTCAAATTAAATCAACTGATTTTTTTTTTTTTTAAAGCAGAAGCAGAAATTGGCAAGTCACACAGACGAACATCTGCTAAACGAAAACAATTTAATACAGGACGTTCACTTCTGTAGAATTAAGGCCCAGATCTCTCAATGCAGATGGCCTGCAGCAAAAGAACCTGATAACGGGAGGCTATCTAAACCACAATGCAAATTCAAGGCCAGTGGTGACAGCACATATGTCCTCCTCTGCATGGCCAGAACTACATAAATATTACTCTTCACAAAGAATGTGATATGAAACCACTACTGGGAATTGACTGATCCCATTTTAAATTTTAAAGAGGAACCAAAATGGAAAAGCTTTACTCCACAAAAAAGGGAGATGAGGGGCAAGGACTATTCACCCGTACTGTCTGTATCTCCCTGCAGCTGATCTTTTCCCCATTACTGACGTGCTTTACCTTCTTCTGCATGCTCTTTCGGTAAAGGCAGGGCTTTGCTTTCTCATAGCAAAACACCAGTGAGAACATTTAGTGAAATCCTAAAATCTTCTGATCTCTCAACAATGTCCTAAATCTAACACTGCAGATATGAGACTAGACATGAAAGTGCCTAAAAACCCTCACATAACAATCAGAGCACTGCTTTTTACCCCCAAGGATGATAAATGTACTTCAAGCATCCTTTACATTCTTCCCACTACCTAACCAGCACCATTCAGCGCTGGATCTGGACACGGTTTACATTCCCTTGCCATTTTGTTGCCTGCAACACAGCCTCAACGACTTATTGGGCTCATTAGACCCATCAGAGAGCTGGTAAGAGAAGTAAACCTTACTTAGTTACCAATGCATATTTTTACTTGGTTTCTCTTGGCAAATGTGCCAAAAAGGCCTTCAGCTATATTTGAACAAGACCTTGGATCTGAAAGAAATCTGCATATTTCCTTGAAAATACAAGTTGTAGAAGGATGCTTCCAACTCACATATATTCTAGGCTATGCATGGGGCCTATTGTATGTTGCAGGGCAGGCTTTCATGTAATTTTACTAGCGTAAGGTAAGGAGTCCTTCAGCTTTTGAGCCTATTGGATCTATACAATTGTGAATTTTAGCAGCTCTTTTTCTATAAAGCAACTTGTATTTTAGTTTTAAAAACCCTTAAGCGTTTCTGCATAAGCACAGTTCAAACCAGCCAGCATTACATAGCCACGCGTAGAGACAAAGATGGTACATGGTGATTTGCAATACCCAGTCCTGTTTATTCATAGTCAGCACCATGTCTCATACCACCATAAGCCAGGCAATGCCTTGGAACAGATTGCCTGGTTAGTCCCTGCTTTGCACAATTCCCAGTTCCATCTGTGCTGTAAACGCCTCAGGGTCACACATCATGACAATCTCCTACCGTTACCCTGCTGTTGCTGCCTGGGTTCCCTCCCAGCCTGTAGTTGTTGTAGGCAAGATGGCTGTATGGATTGTATCCCACAAACCCTGGTGTGCTGGGCATTTGCTGATGGAAACAAATGAGACAAAAACACGAATGAGAAATGATTTTAAACAAAGGAAATAAAATCTTTAAAAAAGAAAAAAAAAAAAATCACAAAATGAAAATGGTTTGCATATGGCATGTTTAAGAAGCAGTGTGAATTTGTCTAATAGCAGCTAAGCACATGAAGTTTGGGTGGGCTCGGGGTGGGAGTAGTATTGCATTATATACATTTTGTGCAAAATAGTTGTGATCATTTTAGATTGTGAAATTGTGATAGCCACATGTAAAGTTACCAGTTGGCAAAGGGAGATCACATATGCAATGTTTCTAATACCTCCGTATTCTCTTCAGTAGATGCTGATTACCTTCACCACGTATTGACAAATTACAGGCTAAATCATATCAATAAGGTTAAAGCCAGGAGGCATTTTGAAGGAGGAGTTTGTGAACATGTACAACAAAAAGTAAGGATTCCAAAACCTAACGCTTACACACAAAGGGTATCCACCTCCTGATATTTATATTGCACTGACAAGATGGTCTACCAGTAATTTATTATTTACTAAGCTTAACACTAAAAATGAAGGCATTTCCCGATATCATTTGGTAATTATAGGTGGGCATTCAGTTCTATAATGGGTTCTTTACCACTGCACTGTACATACTACAGTGTAACCAAAATCACATATGTGTACTAAAACATGTTACTGCATTTTGGAATGGTATCCATACGTCTATAGAACCAATAAATGTATCATTTAAGGTGGAGGACTTGTTGTGTTTTGTAAAAGAGGGGCTGTATCCCTGTTTAATAAGAACATGGAAGAACAACTGGCAGCATCTGGTTACAAGATGAGAAACAGAAAGCAAAGTCTTGTTTTAGATGCAGTTTAATACATTGCAGAAAAAAAGCAAGCACACAAAAACCACAAACACACAGGATGACAGCACGCATCTGACAGACAAACAACATGTATTTATATGAAAAGCAAGCATGAAGATTTGTTCTATATACAAAGCTGATCATCTGGAAAGGGGGGCTGCCCAAAAACATATTCGCTAATTTTAAACCACATTTAGATGCGTTTAAAATTAGTGCACATCCATTATCTGGGTTTAGGAGTGAACATTTGTTGGAGGTTTGGGGAATAGCTGCTTCGTACAAACACCCAAGAACAAACCTACCAGAGGAAATAGAGTAATTTATTATAGACTGCCATTGAAGAGCCAGGACAGAACATATACTGAGGAGGAGTTTAGAAATGACACTACGACCTGGCCTATGGAACTGTACTAACAAATATTTGTCAAGCTCATTTGTATTCAAACGGTAAATGGGTTACAGAATGAAGTACTTACTGTTGTGGGTGCTGGGGTCGGGGGAGGAGCATACGACGGACGCTCTGTTAATATAAAATAACATAATTAATAGACTTATTAAAACAAAATAACTTAACATATTGCATTTTACACCCATTTAGAGAGTGTAAAACTAAATGAAAAAATAGATTTTTACATAACAGCCACTATTTAGCTTGCTCATAAGGTAGCACATTCCTCAAAATAAATTCTGGCCCCCTGAGATTGGTAATCAAATCACACTGGCAGATTGATAAAAATATTGTGAATAATTACAGGTTGCTGCTCTCCCCCCACTTTCCATAGAGTAGAATGGTGATGTATGTACAGCACAATCACAAAAGATGGTTTCCAGGGAAAGTGATGTCTGTGCAGGTATCAAACCTGATGAACGATCAATAGACTCACATTGCCATGGGATTCAACTGATCTCACACAAATAACTCATCGAATCATTGATATGGCTTTAAAAGCTGCCCAAAATGAGCCAGAGAATTTCTATGTGGGTGACTGCTGACTTAAAGCATACAAATATTATCCATACAATTGCTCCAGTTCTTCATTTCACAAAACTTAATTTTCAAATTACATATTGAGACAATAGGCAAAGACGTAGCCCATGGCAACTACACAAATCATATCTTAGACTGTCTAAACTACTGTAAAGTGAAATCTGATTTGCTAATACTGGCTGCCACACTTATATATATATATATATATATATATATATATATAAAAACTTATTAATGCTTGAAAAGATCACTTACTTGACATTTTTGTAAATTCTTTTATCCCCTGGTCACATTGAACCTGAAAACAAGCAGAGATATGCTTGTTAATTATCATCACATTTCACAATTACATAATTCACATTTCTAATCTGTTTCCCATCGAAAAGATTTACAAGTCCATGAGCGAGAAGGATCTTTCCGATGATTTGCACAGGCCAACATTTTGAAACCTAAAGTGGAACTAAATCCTGAAACTCATCTATCCCTGTTCCATTACAAGGCATAGCTATCTTTTTCCTTAAAGCAAACCAGAACCCCTTTTATGTAAGGAAGTTTTTTTTTTCTAAGGTGCAACAACCATTTTTTTTAAAGGGTGCAGCTCCGCCCCATTTCTTGGCCGCTTAGGTGGTCGAGAATGAATGGGAGCGCAGAGAATCCCGGGATACCTATGTCAGGCATCTTGGGGGCTCTTGGGCGCTTCTTCTGATGCTCAGGCATGCGCAGCGAGATCGACAATTTTTGTTTTCATCCTACGTCACCCAATCTCGCACCTGGGTCGGGTGATGTAGGATGAAGAACCAGGAAGAGAAGAGGAAGATGGCGGCTCCGGGACAGATGCCGAGACGACACGGGATCTGATGCCGGACACCCCAGAATGATCGGACTGCCCTGTGGGATTGAAGGTAATTGTGTTTTTGTTTAATTATATTTTTGAGTATAGTTCCTCTTTCTTAAACAAGATCTGGCCGGACCAGGATGATATAACTCCTACAAAGGCGGAGTGATCTACCCGGACCCTTAAAGCCGGGTGCACCACCTGGCACTTTTCGGTAATCACCCAGCTGTTTTTTAAATGGTTACCAAAGAGTTGGGCCACAATACAGGTGCCAACCACCTACAATTTCTTCCCACCAGGTGAGTTCATTCATTCCCGGCATGCTCAGGAAGCCAGGATTATCGGGTATCCCAGGCAACAAATGCCAAGATGCACATGCAGAGCTCAGCAAAATAGGGAATTAGTTGGGGAGCAATCAGGCAGGAAGGAACTGTTACTGCAGAATATATTGCCTATCCTTGTCTGCAATAATCACCAATTGTTTGAAGAGAGACTTTGAAGACAGTCTTATTTTCACTGCCACTAAAGCTGCGTACACACGTGTAATAATTATCGTTGGAAACAACAATTTTTGCACATGTGTACCTAAGCTTAAGACTGGACAGGCCTCTGAAATTTGTTAGCCATTTGTATAATAGCAATAGCAAAGCTGTGAATTACTGTATACCTGGATTCAGCAAAACGTAACGACTCAGGAGTTCTTTAAAGTAAATGTGAACGAGTCTCTTCCAGTCTTTAAATATACCTTTAACACAGAACTAAATCTTAAAATAAAAAAATGTGACCAGGCCGGTCCTTTAATGCAGAGATGATATCGTTTCTGTAATAAAAAAAACCCTTATGTTGCCTGATTTTCATTTTTTTCAATGTTAACTCTGCATTTCCAATCTTTGGCTACCTCACCGGGATAGGGTGATGTAAATTCTCCATGTGTTCAGTCCCTGAGGATATTATGCAGGAAAGGAATTGTGAAATACTAGCCCACACGCACACACACACTCCTAGGGTGACAACAGCGCTGATCCCTAGCTACAGTACAAAGCGTTGTCACCCTAACACAGGAAGTGGGTTACACAACAAATCACAAGGTAAAGATAATGGGGGAAGAATTAAAAGTAATGCAGCTAGAACATGTGAAGGCTGGTTTATGTGAGCCTATAGAAATGAATGATCTATGCCCACACATGCAATCATTCCTGGCACACATCCTCAGGGGAGCCATGCACAATACAATGATGCTCAGTGCCCCCCAGACAGGAATAGGACACACTACCTGATGATATTGCCGACTCACACACAGCATTCACTATACCACCGCTCTGTCCTATCCCCGCACACCCCCAGTATCCGGGGTATACTCCATTATAAACCACCAGGCCCGAGCTACCAAGCAGCACTCACCTCCCTGCTCCGGTCTCTTTGTCCTCACACAGGAAGAAACATTCTGCACTTCCGTCGCGGCACTTTCCACGACACGCCCCTTCAGTACGAAAATCACGTGACGTAGGTATCCCTCCCTAAGCCTTTGAATTCACTAAATAGCTATCATAATATAGCAGAGGGATGAAAAAAAACACTAAAAGCATACAGGGCATCAGTGTGAACCTCGGGCTTAATAAAATTTTTAAAATTTATTGAAAGAATAATATTATATTTTTGTCGAATCTGCTGCCGTCGTCACGTGTCTGCGAAGGAGGCACTGATTGGCTCACTCATGTGACGAGGACTTGCCGGGCTCTTTAGGTGCTGCAGGGAGATAAAATGGGGAATGAGTGGTGTGCTGTGTGTGGAGGGATAGGGCGGGGACAGAAGCTCAAAAAAAAAAAGGGCAATTATTTGTCCCTGGAACCCAGAGATGGTTATAGATAAAATAGCTCCATGGGCAAAGTTAACTAGATTGTAGCTCTTCGGGCAGGGTCCTCTCCTCCTGTATCACTGTGTGTATAATAATGTACAGCGCTGCGTAATATGTTGGCGCTATATAAATCCTGTTTATTATTAATAAACTGGTGGCCCTAAATGTGCCATTTCCTATTGTGCCCATTGAGCAGGATCCTGACCTGAAACAGGCATGGAGATACTTGTGTGACCTAGAAACCATGAAAACCTTGAAGATGACATGCACGAAGAAAAAAAATACTCCGCTTTCTCCTCCGCCAGTTTAACATGCTGGATTAGGTCATTGTCCTGGAGATCAGGAAAATCATTAATATTATTTACCCAGTTAAAGCAATACTCTATTCAAAATATTTCTATAATAATTATATCCATACTCAGATGACTCTTACCCACCCTAGGAGACTGCAGACATTCGTTTCCCCCTGACAAAGCATCGCCATGTTCCCCAAATTCCCAATCATGAAGCCGGGCAGGGATGATGTCAGCAGTGCTCTTTGCATCACTGGCCCAGTAGAGTAGTGTGGGATGTATGTGGGTCTCCCCATTTTCATTGTATAGGGGTTTCCAGATTATAGAGCATGGAGATCTGCTGGTGCAGGGGTCTGCAACCTGCGGCTCTTCAGCCTCCTTGTTGTGGCTCCCTTCGGCTGCCGCGGGGAGATCTCTGATGGGGGATCCCCTTCCTCCCAAGACACTGCAGAGAAGGGGGATTCCCTATCCGGTGTTCTAATGAAAAAAATCTACTAAAAATTCATAAAAACTCTGCCTATCAAAGAAATCTACCCTGTTACACATTGCTGGAAGCATCTAGCATCTGAACCCCCATTTCTCTGGAACGGGGGGGAGGCGGTACAGGTGACCAAAATAGAGGTGCAAGTGGGGGACACTTATGGCTAACACCACCTACAATTGAATCGCTAAGGCATCGTCAGAAAATAAAGAACTCTGCCCATCAAAATAATCTACCATGTTACACATTGCTGGAGGCTTCTAGCACCTGAACCCCAATTACTCAAGATTGGGGGGTACAGGTGAACAAAATTAAAGCTGCAAATGAAGGACACCTGTGGCTAACACCCCTTAAAATTTCATCGCTAAGGCATCGTCAGAACATAAAGAACTCTGCCCAAAAATCTACCCTGTTACGTTAGAAGCCTCCAGCTTCTAATGTAACAGGATGATACGTTAGAAGCTGGAGGCTTCCAGGGGCATAGTTCAGTGTTTAATTTATTTCAAAGTAGGCCTACACATGCACACTTGTTGTAACAGGTAAAATTAAAAAAATATTAAAACTTTTAAAAGTTTATAAACTGTGTTATGTTTTGCGGCTCCAGACTATTTTTCTTTAGTGGAAGAGGAGGCAAAATGGCTCTTTTGATAGTAAAGGTTGCTGACCCCTGTGCTGGTGGGCTTTGCATGTTCTTTTCAGAACTTGTGAAGTGTAGCAGATGATCATTTGTTTTTAGAAACAAGAGAGGGAGTGGCTAGTACAAAACTCTTAAAGGTTTTAGTCACAAGAAAGTAATTTAGTAAGATTTTGATATAACTTTCTTTATGGTTTAAAAAGACATCAAAAGAACAACATGCAGGTGATAACCCTGAATTTGGGATATCATTCAACTCATTCATTAGTTGCTCTTTGAACCCTGAAGAATAAAGAGATATGCTGCCCTGAAATGCATTAGTTGTATTTATCAATAATCCAATAAAAGGACATAATCCGGATGGAAAGTCTTACAACAGTCTTGTACTGGGTACTCATCGTGTATTTTCATTATTGAAGATTGCCTACTGCATGAAATGACCCAAAGATGAGAAGAATGCAAGACAAGCCTAAAGACAGTGGAAAATAGAATATTTATGAAAAAGGATCTAAAATGCAAAAAAAATATAAAAGAAAGTAAAAAAAAGCAGCAAATGGGGCAGAAGGCGTATCAGAGGGCAGTATGAGAAAGCCTGAATTTGAGCTTTAAATACAAACAATAATTTGATTCTACCTATTAAGACTTTACAATTATGTTTTGCTGTTTTATTGTCTGTTTTATAAATAAAAAAAGTAAAAAAAACAAATGAGAAATGTTGTGTTGTTTTTGTTTTGATAACACTTCAACTCTTTTCATTTACTAATACAGGAAATATCGTACATAAATGAACTCATTCTCAGAAAAATTCACAAAAGTACTCAAACTCAAATTTACCTAGATGGAAAAAAATTCATGTTTATTTAGACTTGCCCCATTTCTATCCAAATAGCTGTATACAGAAATAAATGTACGGAAGCAGCAATTTATTTAAATAAAAGTAGCTCATAATAACAGCAATATTTTCTGCTAGTTTTTCTTCTGTGATTAATAAACAACTTTGTATGTACAGAATTCAGTTTCACAGACATCATGTTTATTTAGACTTGCCCCATTTCTATCCAAATAGCTGTATACAGAAATAAATGTACGGAAGCAGCACTTTATTTAAATAAAAGTAGCTCATAATAACAGCAATATTTTCTGCTAGTTTTTCTTCTGTGATTAATTAACAACTTTTTATGTACAGAATTCAGTTTCACAGACAGAACAAACAGAATTGTGAAGCCAGGTCTTCTCCGGCACAACGTTCAAGCAATAACATGGCATAGGCACAGTCAATCAAGGCATTTACATTCAATAAGCCAGATATTGCTAAAAGTTAAGCTAAGCAGCCCTTAATTCAAATGGAGGACACCTATTAGCAGTTCTAGCAACAAGTTAAATATTCTTTATACATTTTATACAGTGACATTTAGTGGTTAGGCAATGTATTAAAGGACAAGTGATGCCAAAAGTAATAATATTGTTATAAGGTTGTTTAGAGGGCTTAAAACCATATACCATTTTTAGTTTCCATTTATATAAAATGAACCTTTTTATTAGAAATGATGAGAATAATAGGACTGGTTTTAGTGGGCTTTATCCTATTTCACCTTTCCATTACATATCAGGTAATCACAAACCACACCTATTAACACCTACTAACCTCCCCTGTTAACAAAAGAGATGTGCCATCTTGGATGCTTTCTGTGTGTAGTTGGTTTAGAACATGCCCCTAGAAATGTAATTGTGTGATTTTCTCAATAATTGTTTTTAAGTATTTACAATTACACGTTGACATACAATTGAAGTTTTTTTTACTAATTCCCTGCAGTAGAATTTTCTTTTTTGATATTATACTTCCCAAGGTCTGCCTATTGCAACCTTCTTGCGTAGAACACTGACATTTATGCAGGGAATTATAAACTGAAGCCATTCAGAAATCAGCCCGGAAAGGACATGATAAACAACTATTTCCTTAGATCAGAAAAGCACAATTTTAAATGTAGAATCTTATGACTAATAATCTTTATGGCAGGATAGATCTCAACATTTTATAATAAATGTATGGATTTGTAATGAATGTTTCTAATAGGGATTTTGTTCCTTGGCTTCCAACATGAATGTTTTCTTGAGAATCTCAACATTTTATAATAAATGTATGGATTTGTAATGAATGTTTCTAATAGGGATTTTGTTCCTTGGCTTCCAACATGAATGTTTTCTTGAGAAAAGAAATATACAAAAGAAAAAGACAGTGTACCATGCTGAGAAATCACCAAAATGATCATACTTCCAGTACAGCATTAAGAGTGACAGTAACAGACTATTCGGTAGAATTCTTTACTTGCACAGCTTGTAATAGAAGGATGTATACTTTGGAGGTCTGCAAGGATTTTTTGTGGAGGATAGCAACAAAGCAAGGAACATATCTTTGGCACCTAGTCTTTGGCAGTCTAGATAAAATGTTGTGTATTCTGGATCATTATGGTTCACAATACAAAAATTGAACCCATTCTTAAACTGAACCTTGTCAACTTGTTCACTTTGATAGCTCCAACATCTTCTCGTACCTACCTTCTCTTATTACCCCACTACTCTATTAGGCCAATGATAAACTAAATAGTCCAAACCTGAACTCAATGACTTTTATTGCAAAAGTAGAAAATGCAACTCAAAAGCATAATACAACATTGATAACAGTGCTAAAATGACTGTAAATTATCATAGTGCTGAATGTAAATGTACTAAATCCCTTTTGATAGAGAATTTATTACCAGAATATTAGTATTGGGGTCCTTATGAGCAGGATTTTCAGTGCCAAATTACCAGTGTCAGGCTTACAGATGGGGTCCAAGTAAAAGCTGACTGGGGTGCATGTGGATTGCTACATATTTTGGAATTTTTTTATGATTTCAACTGTGCCAGCGTTCCAAAAAATAATTTTAGAACAAGGTTGTAGACATTTATATAGGAAGTGGGACAGGAAATGACGTGCATAAAAAGTGTATATATCCTTAAATCTTTGCCCATGTTCACAATAGAGGTCTTTTACATCTCAGCTGGGGGTGGTGCTCTTGCAATTTCCCACAGGCAGCAGTTTGTGTGCTTTGCATTGTGTGCAAGTAATGTGAATACATAGTCCTGTTTTCAACACCAAGACTCCTGGTTTTATTCAATAAAGAAACTCAAAGTGCAATTTCAAGTAGTCATGTAATCTGAAAATTTTTATTTTAATGTATTACATTATCTAGTTGCTGTAACCATTTGCATGAGGGAATAAGCAAACAAAACCCCATAGATATAGGCAAAGGTCCTGTATCTATACCTTGATAAAGGGGGCCTTTGAGTCCCCGAAATGTCTCAATGGTGTGTTTAGGTATCAAACTCCAGTAATCATTGCTATGATAATCGGACCTTTGGAAATGTATTTTTTTTTTATTTTTGTCTAATTCCTGAAGGAGTACCTCCAGTACTGATCAGTATCAGGATGAGTTGCAGAGGCCTCTGGAGTTGATGGTAACAAAGATGTCCTGATGAGATGATCCTGAAAACAGCAAGGAAATCGTCCAATTGACAATTGGGCTGTGTATGCTGTGATCCCGGATTGCAGGGATGCAGGCAAAGTCTCTGGAGTTCAGGAACAATCTATCTGCGCTACCACTTA
>NC_092863.1:17167894-17182113 GCF_032062135.1 Pyxicephalus adspersus | reverse complement strand
AAGCCAGGTCTTCTCCGGCACAACGTTCAAGCATTAACATGGCATAGGCACAGTCAATCAAGGCATTTACATTCAATAAGCCAGATATTGCTAAAAGTTAAGCTGAGCAGCCCTTAATTCAAATGGAGGAGGATACCTAATAGCAGTTCTAGCAACGAGTTAAATTTTCTTTATACATTTTATAAAATGACATTTAGTGGTTAGGCAATGTAGGACAAGTGATGCCAAAAGTAATTTTTATTTTTGTCTAATTCCTGAAGGTTTACCATTCTGGTAAAACCTTGTCATTTAAAGTGATATATTAGTTTAGAGGCCTACATGTCTATTATTGTTCCTGGAGGCCATACACACGCAGCATAGGACCTGTCTTGTGCCATAGGAAATCTATAGTGGCCCTTATTTACCCTTTTTATTTAATCTACCCCTATCCCAAACATGTGGAACTGTGCAATTCAGCTAACGAAGGGTTTCTTTTCTTTTTCTGTATAGTGAGAATACAGAAGGTGCTGTATGGGAACACAAATCCCAGTATATAAAAAAACCTTGAATACAAAAGTCTGGCCACACTCCAGTATGTTAAAAGCTTTACTGATCCAAACAGCCCAGCTTGGGACCTTCCTCCTCGGACATATTTTAACAAAGCAGCCTAATCATAGAGCCCCTTTGGAACCCTTCAGAGGTGGATGTTCCAGGAAAAGGAAGCTAAGGTTTTGCTTTTAACTGAGCAAAGCTATCAGATCACAGATTTAAATTTAAAGTAGTCTGTGTTCAGATGAGACAGGCAGAAAATATTGGGTGCACTATCCCAGTTACTGGTTTATCTGTTGTCCTCCCTTGGACCATTTTGGTGGGTACTTACTACTGCATACCAGTAACTTGCCATAAAATCCTCTATTCTGTGGATGATCTGACTTACATATATTGGTATACCTTATAATACATCACCTTTAGGAAATGACTATTAACTTGCTTACTAATATATCACAGCCGTTGCCAGGTGCCGCTGTAACAAGCCAATGTTTGTAGCTCCATCTGTCCATATTTTGAATATTTGTGCACTGACCAATGTTTAGTGCCAATCTTTAGGCTATGTTCAGAGTGGCAATGAGGTTGTGGTGCAGTTACTGCTTCCTTATGCTAGTGACGTGCTGCCTAAATGTAGCCCAATAAAGAATGAACTGAGGTGGCAGTGATGGGTTTATTACTGCTCACATACACCTGCTGAGTGCTGTTCAAGTGACCGAGCGGCTGGCAAGGATACCAGTCATCTGAGCTGTGTTGGATTGCTGCAGTGAGTAAACCTGCAAAAGTGATGATTGTCTATGAGACATTACCCCTTGCCCATTGTTACCAGGATCAACAATCCCAAATCCCAAATTTTGGGTTGTCAGAAGAACAGAAGTTGAGGATACCAACTTCCAATGGGGACACTAGATCAAAGGACAACTGCCTAAGAGAGGAATTTTCTTTCTCCTGCAAATATTTAATCACATTTCCTGTAGGGAATTTCTCCATTGGGTCACAGGCAGAAAAAAAAATGACTTTACACAAGTCCCAAACTTTTCTTACTCTATAATCAAAGCTTAAATAGAACGCTTGGCTTTACATTTCAATGGCTAGCATACAGATAGCTATATGAGGGTGAATCTACAATATAAGTACACATGATGGAAATATGGCCCAGAATATCCATAATAAGTTCAACTAAAGTGAATTCCAGGTAAACTTTACAATCAAGTCATAATGAGTATTTATTGAAAATACATTCTACTTTCATACTACTGTGATTGCACCTTGTTTTTTAGGCACATATATAGATGGAGGGAAAAATGTTAACACACTCGTGATGTATGTGGACCACTGCTACATTATGATTTTGCATAGTACTGATACATTCATGGTTAGCTTAAAGGATAATTAAAAGAAAAAGTTCAGTTACTGTAATTTTCTTCCCCTGAGCTAAACTAACCCACCCTCCCCTTTCATAGATGCATACTTACCAAGATCCAGCGGCCATGACTGGCAAACTCCATCTGACCATTATTCAACCCGCAATAACCAATAGGCTGTGCTGTCATTGTTAAAGTGAGCATTAAATGACCACATTTTTAAATACAGAAAAGGAGTGGAATAATGGTAAATCATTGAGGCTACTGTGTGCTTTGCCCATTCGGATATGTATTTGTAGAATGGCATCATCAGCCTTTTACATTTTTTCCTTTGATGCCTGGATCTGCTTTTTAAATAAGCCACCTAATGTTATATTAATTATCTTATCTATTGGCTTGTAATACATGCTGAGAGAGCTACCATACAGCCCACCTTGGTTTGGAGTACTTAACAAAGAATAAGGGTATGTACACACGTGCATTAATTGTCTTTGGAAAGGATCTTTCACGATTGATGAAAGACTGACTGACTGCACGATGCATGAAAGAGTATTGTACATACAGCACCATTCTGCTCTATAGAGAGGGGAGAGGGAGTATGACATAGCAGCACCCTGCTGTGCTCTCTCTCCCTTCACTTCTATTAATACCTTTAGTCGTCCATCGTCTGTGGATCCGCCAGTATGGTCGCTTGGACGATGGATGGTGAGCGCTGCACACACGCCAGATTCTCATCTGATATCGGCCCTGAGCCGCTTATCAGACGAGAACCATTGAACGTGCGTAAGTAACCTTTGTGTTAGACAAGACTGTGAAAATCCCAAACGATAGCTAAAAAGGCAAAACATATTTCCTCGCAGCTAATGCTACTTTTGCACAATAAATATATATACAGAGTAATGATATAAAAAAGTAACACTTATAAGTGAATTTGGTTTCAAAGTTTCTGTCTAACTGGTACATAGGGCCTGATTTACTAAAGTTTTCCAAGGCTGGAGACGATTCACCCATGATAATCTATCTTCTCCATGCCTGGAGAGCTTTAATAAACCAGGCCCATAAGTTCATACGGTTGCCATAGTACTACTAGTGCTACCAATACATGGTCATATAACATTCAGAATTAGTCTTTGGAATGGTGGTCTAAAGTTCATGGACTCATGGTGGGAATACTACATGATCGCCTCATGATTAGCCGAACCTCTACATCAGGTAGATTTTCCTTTTTGGGTTGGGGTTGGGCTTCATCAGCAGCTGCCAGGTGAAGGTCAAATCTTAGGGATACCGATTTCTTTCGTAGTTTAGGATTGTCTTTGAAGAAGGAACCTTCCCACTGTTTGATCATTTGATCCACCTTCTCTGTTCTGTAAAATATGTTATATATTAGAATTTATTAAAAAAAATAAAAACATTGTAAAAGGAACAGCAAAGGATATCTAAAACATCAGCACAAGCCCTGAGCTTGGTAAGGAAAAACACGATCCGCATATGTGCAATACAATGCCAAAAAATGTCATAGATAATACAGCGCACCCCAGTGCAAGTTCTCATGGGACATGTGCAGGCCTTGGGCCCTTTTTTAGTTGATATAGATGGAAAAGAAAGTATTCTAGAACTTTAAAAAAAGTACCTAAAAAGGGATCTCTTGTTAATAGATGGTCTAATACCACTTTTTTAAATTCATATCTTGTAATACTTACTGTACTGTGCCGCTGGCCTCTGCACCCTCTTCTGCTATATTTCCATTAAATAGCAGCTGTTTTTTTGTAGCTTTTGTACAGTCTTCTATATCTTTTTCCAAAGATTCTGTAGTAACATAAACATCATACAGTTATTAATTGTTCACATACATGCCTTTGCTTTACTACCTTGTTGATATCGTAAATGCTTTTAGGAGGAAGGGGATTGAGTGACATTCTCCATATACTTGGACCTCCTGGTCTTTTTGGTGGTTAATGCCTGCAGGGTAGTCACAGCCTACAATGGGGAATGTAGGCATTGCTCATATGTTCAGATGCTTCTAACCCTTTTGGACCTTTTGCATAATCAAAAGTGTTTGGTTTTACCAGATTTAGTATTGCTTGATACTAAATATCCATAAGCAATGGATCCAAACAATGTAAAGTCTATTTCAAGACAAAAACTTTTTTCTAAGTTTGGATAGTTTGGGAAAGGATGTAAAATTTCATCAGATGTTGCAGATATTATTTAATTTCTAAGTACACATATCCCTTCCTGTCTGTTAAAATACCAGGACAGAATATGAGGTTCTGTTTATTAGAGCCACAGAGAGAATTAAAACCCAACCAGGGTTCCTATCTTTACTTTTAGAAACTTTGAAAACAGTTCTGGCCGAATATACCCAATGAATATCTAATACAACCTGAGATGGTATTAAATATGTTAGATAAGAGTCTCACCTGAAGGTAAAGAAAAACATATTTTGCTTGTAGATGATTTGGGTTCCTGAATTTGTTTATTGCCATATAACCTGCAGATCAAAACAGTTTATATTTACAAGTGTTCATATCATGAGATTACATAAACACCAGTAAACTTTTATTAGGCATTTTTTTAAATTATTTTTTTCTTTTTAGAGCAGATACTTTTTTTAGCCTTTCTGTATCTAGTCAAGTGACTTTAAATTTCTCTGATGTTGACTGGTTCTGAATGGTGCAGAGAATGGTGCTAGGGTTCTTTTCTCTAGGACCTTCTTCTGTAAGTTGATGATGGCACAAAGGTGCACCCCAGCGGTGTGTCCATTGTGCCCTGAGCTTACAAGAAGCAGGTTGAAAGATTCTGGGTGAAATTGGTGGCACATGACCCTAACTATTAGGGTGGGAGGGGGGTTTGTAAAAGCAAGAAGGGGACAACTGTCCCATTTTAATGGCTACAATAGCTGGAGATGGGCTTTAAAGTATTGCTTTTTGTGTCCCCGTGACACCAAGAAAAAACTCTCTAAAAGTAATGGATATCAAATGATAAATTCATTATACTATATGAAACTCTAGCAGACACCATTAGAGGACTGAAAATTTAGGACCCAGGAGTAAACAAATCCAAATGGCCCTTTCATGGCAGAGATAGTTTCAAGTGTACCATACAAAGTATATTGTGATGATAGGTAAACATGCTGAATGGTCCCATACTGAACCTGCTTTAATTTTGGAAACGCAGTACATTTCAACACGTAAGATGACATTGCAACGCACTGTGCTGACCTACAGATCAAGTATAGTGCCAATGAGCAATGGGGTACCATTAAGAATTAATACCACAACATTGTGATCATTAACAAATAAGCACAACACATTTCTTCATGCATTGGCTCTTTCATACCAACTCAGAGCCACAATAGAATTCTGGTAGACTTCTCTCTGCTAGATGTTGAGTGTAGGCCCCTTTGACTGAGGTCTGAAAAGGGAAATATCAACTCTAAAATCCCTAAAATCTAGTATTAAATGAGGACAATGACTGGGATCCCTGAAATAGTTTTGGTATCTCAGAAGCAAGTCAACACCAGGAAGTACAACTGGGTTAAAATCACTCCCAACGATTACTTGGCTTTAATGAGAACCCAACCATATATTATTTTATACATAAACAGTACTGTTGTGCCTGTCTGTTCTTTGAAGAATCAATGGCTATTCCTCATAGCTGTAATATCCCAATAACCGACTGATTCTTCTTTCCATGACATACCTGATATCTTCACTTTCAAGTAAGCTGCGGTATGCAGAAATTTCCTGCTCCAGCTTCATATTAGTGTTGAGAAGCAGCTGGTGTTTCTGTATCTGAGTCCTCACTCCAGCTCTGACCTCCTGCAACTCCTCTTCCAAGTCTGCAATGACAGCTGCCAATGCTTCCAGCTGCTTCTGGTGCTGCTCTTCTGTGGCATGTAGAGTGAATTTTAGACTTCTCTCCTTTAAAACAATAGCAAATTCAGTGATATTTTTTTATGGAATTACTCATTATCACCCCCCTACAACAAATGTTGCAAACATTTCTTGTTTTTTATCTTCTTATTAAAGAAGATAACTCCATCGTAAACTACACTGAATATTAAATGTTAGCCAAGGGCACACACTTATGCCCAACTATTGTATTGTACTGCAAAGATCTCCTACTGTGGTAGGAAATGTCTGCAACAAAGTGTTTCCCCTTACCTTGAAGACAATAAAGCAAATATTTTCTACACATGCCTAAAAATATTCCTCTAAAAGCTCCTGTCATGATATTTACAGGACTACACCCACACAAACCTCCCAGTATTCAAAAATAAGAAAGAAGACAACGTACAATGAAGGGCATGCCACCAGTTACGTCAATGACAAGAATTCTGAGAAAATGATTGGTTAAACCCACTAAGTGCTTTTTGGCCACTGCCTTTTTTTTATACTCATTTGAAATATAATATGTATAATTATTGAGCAGTTGAATGAAAACTGGGAGACAAAAGTCTCTTATATGGTGAGTAGATAAGAGCGATGGAGGGATTTGGTTTAGAATACCAGTTGGGAAGTATGTTTATAGGGACATTTCTAAACTATTAGGAAATGATAACAGGATCTGCGGACAATTGAAAGTTCTGGTTGTTCCACAGAGTGATCATTCAACTTGTTAGGAAAATTACCCATGTCAGGAACCAATCATTTCTTCTTTGTGGACAAAGAAGCAGATCAAGCACCAATATCATAATTGGTCAAAGATTACAGCAAATCACAGTTCTTAGAGGATTTATGAATGAAAAAACTCTCTTTATGGACAAAAGGTTATGGATACCCGACTATCACACATATATGATCTTGTTAAACATTCAATTTCAAAACTGCATATATTGAAATAAGCAACAGTGACAGAGACATCTTAGACAATTGTGTGCTTTAAGCTTTGTGAAAATGGCTTGGAATAGCCAGGTTCTTTTCCAGTATGATTGTGCCCCGATGCACAGAGCCACCTCCATAAAGAAATGGTTTCATGAAGCTGGGGTGGTGTGACTCACATGGTCTGCCCAGAGTTCTGCCTCAACCATACTGAACTTTTTGGAAGAACTGGAAAGCCAATTGGCAAAGAGTTCTGATTATTTTAATCCACAAATGCCGTTAAGGCTAAATGAGCACAGGCACATGCAATTGCAATCTCACACTTGTGCCACCAGGTACTTTCAGATGTAAAATAGGTCTGGCAGATGAGAAAACCTGTTCTGTTCTCTATTGTTTCTCTTTGAGATTAGCAATAATCATACTGCCCCCTTCCGTCATTATTCTTTTCACATGAACTGCCCTAGGCATACCTGAATGTTTTTTTCTGCATTTGCTCTACCCTTTTTGTCATGTGATTACTATACCGTAGTACAAATTATTGCTAGAAGGCTCATCTTATATGCAGGATTTATTTTTAAATGTAAATGTATAGACCACCAAACAATAAGGAGAGCTAGTTTCATGTTTTTTTAAAACTGCAAAGAGTTGTCTGCTTCTTTTCAACATCCCATAAGTCCATTCAGTTCTCTAGCTGAATTTATGCACAAATGTTAAAAATTAAATATGTAAAAAATAAAATTACTACATTCCAAAACTTGCTGCAACACTTTTTCAGCCCTGGGCTATGCTTTGTGACAAATACAGCCCTGCTGACATGTTTATAGTCATAAAAATGTATAATGTGCCTGAGGGCATATGATCATCAAGGAGGGAAAATATGAAAAAAAAAAGAAAATAGAAAAAAGATAGCAAGTTTATTTCCATATTAACCACTAAAAAATTCACAAAGACAAGTCTGAATTTTTATCTTCTTCAGCTCCTACCCTCTGACAGTTGTTAAAATGTGATAAATTTTCGTTTTTTTTTTTTATGTAGAACCCCCGCAGTCAAAACTTAGCTGGAAACACTTTGACATGATCAAACATAGCTAACTCCAGATGGTGTCTGCCTTGAGATTTGACCAAGCTTATTAAATGCCTGGTTAGTGAAAAAAATCACAGATCCACCTGGGAAAGAGGTTCAGTATTCTTTATGGGGGATCTTCACTCCTTTGCTGCTTACACACTTGCAATTATAGTCCTTGGAAAGGATCTTTCACCACCCTTTACAACAACTATTATTGCACGATGCATGAACGAGTGCTGTACATACAGCACTGTTCTGCTCTATGAATTACGATTGTTCGCCGTTCTACGTCCGTGGAACCAGGATGGACGTTCGGACGATGAACGACGCGCGCTGTACACACTTCAGATTCTTGTATGATATCAGCCCTGAGCCGAATATCGGGTGAGAACCATTGGAAGTGTGTACGTAGCTTTAGACTGGCAACCCCTGTGAGAAGCAATGCACTGTGCAAAGCATTACACTGTGATCATGCTTTCGAAAGGAAGAAAAATTAATCTCGGACTGCTTACTTCCTATCAAATAGATGCATCTGGAAATTAGACAAAAAACATTGATCAGCAAAACATTAAAAACACTGCCATCGGAAAGGTATAATATTGATTATCCTATTACATTGGCACCTGTCAAGGGGTGGGATATATAAGCCAGCAAGAGAACCATTCCTTTTTAAATCCCATATTGGAAGCATAAAGATCTAAGTAGCTAAAGAGTAGCACAAATTGCGAAGGCTAATTTTTACTATTATTAATATTATTAAACAGGATTTATATAGTGGCAACATAAAAAGGTTTGCTGTACATTAAATAATATCTACCAAAAGTGGTTCAAGAAAGGACAACCAACTGGCAACAGGATCAAGGGCACCCATGGTTGATTGATGTGTGTGGGGCAAGGCTAACCTGTTTCAGCTCCATGTTCCACAAGTCAGTTTCCACAGAAAAGCTAAAATGGCACAAACTGCCTAAAAATAAAATGCTGACCATGAGAGTAATGTGTCTGGGCTGTGCTGCTGCAAATCAGTTGTCGTGCACATGCTAACTTCTGCTCACCTCTAAAAAGTACTACCAATCGTTATCTGAGTGGCAGAACTGAGCAATGGAGTAAAAAAAGAAGGGGTTTGGTTTGAGAAATCAAAATTGCTTTTATATCATGTGGCTGGGTATGTATGTGATTATGTGGACAGACTAGAGTAAGCTGTCTCTGGAAGCAATTGACCTTCCAGGACCTTTGAGTGATCTTCACTAATTAAAAAAAGGGCATAGAAAATATTAGGCCTTGTCCTTGGTAATGTTCTGATCAGTGCATATCCAAAGGCGAAAAATGCCCTCTGACATCAGTCACCAGAATACCAGTATAATCTTCTGTTAGGACCAACATTTAAGTGAATACATGGGCATCCAATGTATTCATGTTAAAGCTGGTATATACAGGCTGTGAATATAAGTTAACGTCATCCTCTTATCAGGTTGTGTTTTCCATTTCATGATAACTTTATGGGAAATTTATAGAAAATGTATAATTTATGCCTCCCATCGGTTAACATCTTTTGACAGGCAGGGCCTTACCATGAAACAAGGTGAGAATTTTTGGCCACCTACCATATTGACTATACTCATGACCTCCAGCAGCCAATTGTTAGTATAGTCACAGGATAGTTGCACAGGATACCACCTAGTGTTGGGGTGCCATTTTTACTATTTGCACACCCACTGGTCTGCTTACCATATGTATAATAAAGGTGCTGCTACACCCATCTTTCCTCCCTCTATATACAGTGTAGTAGTGAGAAGCATGGTATACTAGCCATATCTTACCTAGCAGAATAAGTTGTAAAGTCCAACCTGGGAGCTTATATTGTGACTTCTAGGGGGGGCAGCTGCCTGGTTATACACGAGGGTGCCAAACTACCAGAAACATCCAGAAAAATGTGAAATTTACATTTCCTGGCCAGGCTAATGAATATGATGGACAGGGCTTATCCTACAAGAGAGGTTTATTGGTATTATCTAGGGTGGGGTGAATAAAACAAAAAAAAAAAAACAGGAGAAAACAGAACCCACTTATTTTATGTGTCAATATATTAATATGTTTTATTTTAAAGATAGCAAATACCATAGCTTGGAGAGATTCGATCTCAGCTTGAAGAGTTTTATATTGTTTCCGGGCTTCATTCAGATTGGCTCTTGCAGCCCTCAGTTCCTCTTCATCCTTCTGCATCTTCTGCCTGGCCTCTTCCTCTTCCAGCTAAGGAGAAATCAAGTGACATGTTCATAATGTAAATTATCTTTCAGTACAATAGGTCAAGTAATAATACCTTATCTGACAGGCAGAATTGGACAGTGACAGATGACGGGGATATTCTTACTATCAGGGATGAGTCTGTCAAGGTTTATCAGTTGAAAATATCATGACAGTACGTCAAATGAGATTTTCTATTCCCAAGGACAGAAAGCAAGCCGTAAAGAAAGGTAATGGCTCCACACCAAAAGACGTGTAATGGAGACCCATTACAAAATAATTAAAATAAATTCCTTTGGGATTGGCAATCATATAAAAGGTTTCTAGACTATATTTTTCATAAATGAATTTGCCATATGCTATTTCTTCTAGTATAAATCCCAATCTAGCTTGAGAGTTGTGGGCCCCCAGTTATTTGGGTCTTCTCCTTAATATTTGAGTGTCCATAGCAAGCAAACATGACTCAACCAACAAACTTCTCACGACGTAACAAAACTAAAGCCACCTTTATATGCAAAGATAACCTGGTAATTGAAAATGACTAATTGGCCAACAACTGTAATTATGCAAAACAAAAAAAGATCAGTCATTGATATTAATGTTTTAATTATAGACATAATAGGAGAAATAATATTGCGAGGTCATACATTCTCTATGTTGCCAAACTGATAATTTGGTAATGAGATATTGGGCCTGATTTATTAAAGCCCTCCAAGGCAACAGCAAAGCTGGAATGGATTTCTTCAGTCATCTGCTATTTGTTAGCAAATGTTTTAAATCCTGAACCATTCCAGGTTTGCTGGATCACCCAGTTTCACTGATAAAAGTGTATACTCTCCAGTCTTGGAGAGCTTTAACAAATCAGGTCCATTGTTTCAAGTCTGTAAAGCAAACCTGTTATTAAAATTGAAAAAATGCTTTATCCATACCTGACTGTATTTCAGCAACCCTCCGGTGCTTATCTTTGACACCCTCCTGGCTAAAATACTGGTACTTCAAATTACGGGGAAATACATGGCTCTCCTTTAATCTTATGCACAGCATAAATCAGCTTGGAATAGGGTTGGCCATCAGTAGCGGCCAACCAGGCTCTAAGGCACTAGTGGACTTATAAATGGAAAGAGCAGAATGTAAGAAAGATGAAATGACTGATATTCTGCTGACCATGTTTTGCCTTTTCAGAAAACTGGGAGATGTATTCTTAAACAAAAAGCTTTTTTTTCTTATTTTAGTTTTGTGTAGAGTAGCGAACGTTATCAGGTTACTTTTCCTGTATGTGTCCCTCTATGGAGATCGCCCTTCAAACACAGTAGAAAATGAAAACCAAAGTAAATATTCTCCACTTTAAAAGACCTGATTTCCAGTTTTGGAATGCCATATATTTATTAAAGTGGGAAAGGAATTTGTTCTCTGGCTGTCAGGTTGTTAAAAGTGGAGAATACAGTAATAGATTATGCAGTTACCTGATCACCATTTTCAGAAATTGCATGCACAGTGCACTCATTTATAGTGTACAGATATTTAAAGCAAAGTGGCGATCACAGCAAAAATGGTGGTCTGGGTATTTGGTACAACCACTGATCTCCATTTCTTGTGGGATCACTACTATTAAAGATCATTTTTCATGGACCCTTATAACTCATGGATCAGGTATGTATGCCACTTTATATGTTTTTTGGCAATATTAGGATCTCCAGAAAATAGTAAATATAACTGGCAATCATTCGTGAAAATCCTGTGAGTTGATTGACACATTTATAAATCAGGTGAAAAAGCCACTTTTTTTTTTTTTACATTTTTACCTTTACTTTCTGTCTTCATGACAATGGTCATCAGGATAAATAATCAGGTAAATCCAGGAACACAAAAATAAATAAAAAATAAAAACGAACCCTTCTCTATATCTACCTAAAATTAAAATAAATGTTGACTACACACAGAACGTGTGTATGTGAAAAAGTAAAAACTATACAAAAATAAAAAGAAATGTCTGTTTAATCATTGCTAAGAACACCAAAATGGGCAAATTTTGCATCTGCAAAATGCTGGCTGTTTGGCTGTCATGCTGATCCAGCAACATGGAAGACGTAGAAAGACAAGGTCTGACTTCCTTTAATCCATGCTTCAGGCCAGTAACTCATAAAGTACTGAAACAAGAAAAAAAGGCATCCAGCTTTTTCAGAAAGAAATCAGCAATAGCAGCCGGTATATTTTTCTTGGTGTCCTTTAAAAGGTACAGTGGATTAAATATACAATACATATTATTTGGGACAACTAAAGTGCTTTGAATTATAGCTGGAATAGATACTTTATCAAAAGACTTTAAAAAGCAAATTGTTAATGCATTATAATTTCACTTGTGTATATATTTTAATTGTCATTTAGTTGTATTGTTAAGGCCTCTGCTCTACACATCTGCAGATGAATATGAAAGCAGTGCATATTGCTATTGCTAATATATTGCTATTGATCATAAATGATGCAAAGCATGCTGGGTGAGTCCTGCTGTGTAAGCATCACACACATCTAAATATATATTTTATAGTTACAGTTTATCTGCAATGCCAGTGGTGCTCCCTCCCCAGCATTCCCTGCACTGAAGGAATCACAGATGCACAAGACATATAGAATTGGAAGGCTGAGTGAGGCTGCAATGACTCTGCATCCCTTTCCTGGAAGGTGGATAACAGTTACCTGGCTCCTGGTTGAGAGGTCGCAGGGGATGTGACTTCTGATGATGAGAGCTTCATAGTATGTTCTGATTTCATTGAGGAGCTGGGACAGTTCCATCGTGCTCCCATCCTCCTCCTTGGCAAAATGAATATCATTGATGGGATGAATTAACTGCTGCATTGCCTGGACTGCCTGGAGAAAGGGAAAGAGAGAAAGAAAGATAAAGAGATAGAGGGAGGGGGGATAAAAGGAACGAAAATGGACATAAAATATAAATAGGAAGTGAAACAATAAAAATAATAATAAAAAAAAAAAATAAAGGAAAGAGAAAGAATCGAACGGAGATAGGAAAGAAGGATGAAAAGAATAATAATTTGAAAAATAAAAAGAAGGAAGAAATAAAGGGTGGTGTAAGAAAGGTAGGAAAAAAAATAGGAAGTAAAGGGTGAAAAGAAAGAAGGGAAGGAAAGATTAAAAAGATAAAAAAATAAAGAAGAAAGTGAGGAAAAAAGAAAAGTAAGGAAAAGGGGAGGAAGGAGAGGGCGTGGTGGGGAAAACACATTATTAACAAAAAAAAACAAAAAAACAAACACATTTCAACAGATGCATTAAAGCATACCTAAACGCAGAAATTTCACTTTACATAAAAGGGTAGACAATCCTTTTTTGTTAAATAAAAATTCTGTTTTTTTTTTGTGCAACACCCCTTAATTCACGATCGCCAAGGCGGTCGAGAATGAATAGAAGCGCAAAGCCTCCCCGGAGGCTCTTGGGTGCTCCTGCGCATGCCCAAGCATTTCGGGCATGCATAGAAGGAGCCTTTTCGTGAAAAGAGAAAAGTTTGCTAATCTCACGCTTGCGCAGTGAGATCGGCAAGTTTCTTTTCCAACTTGCGTCACCCGAATTCGTGCCTATGTCGGGTGACGTAAGAAGAAGAACCAGGATTCTTCCTGGTGTGCCAGCTCGGGAAACGATGCCGGGACAACACGGGACCCAACAGAAGAACAGGACTGAAGGTAAGTGTATTTTTTTTTGTTTTAGGCACTTTTTAGTTTAGTTCCTCTTTAAATACATTCACAGTTCTTTGCCAATGGAAAATGACCCCTCTGTAAATATGACTACTCCATCAGTTCAAGAAGGACAATTATAATACTTTTAACGCACATATATATATTTGTTTAACTGTTTGGCCCCAAAAAATACATAAAAATTTTAAGCTGGACCCCCTAACAAGAAAGTCGGTTACAGAGATTTGCCAACTGCGGCCTAGTGCCCCTCCAATCTATGTTAGCAGTTGTAAACAATAGGGATGTCAAAATTTGTGTAACAAGTTCTATCATCATATATTTCTGATGATATACTAACTGTACATACACAAATAAGTAGTTCTGTTTTCTTTTGAAAAGTGCAAATACAATTTAAAAATAAGCCCCAGAGATGTGGCCACTGCAGCCTATTGCCCCTCCAATCCAAGCTGGCAGTTGTAAACAATAGTGACATATCCTGACTAAAGGAACTAACATACATT
>NC_092863.1:17163542-17167770 GCF_032062135.1 Pyxicephalus adspersus | reverse complement strand
ATATATATATATATATATATATATATATATAATTTATGTACATACACACACACACATTATTTGTTAAATAAAAAATGTGGATATTTCATGTCTGTCTGTATTTTTAGGTAAATATATATTTATGTATATTGTATATTTTACTTGCATTAACAGGAGGCTCTCTAAGCCCTTTTTCTTAAGCTGTTATAGGATACTACGCCATATTTTGTCAAAAAGCTTTTTTAATTTTTTATAACTTTTTTAATTTAATTTAAAAATTTTATTAGTAAAAAAATAAAAACATCACATTAAAAAGGTATGTTGATGCATAGTAGATAACAAAATAAATAGCACAACAGACTTTCAGCAAAAGAAAAAATTTAGATTTTGATAAACTGTATATCTGTTAGGTATTCAACCACATATAATATTGTACAAATTTTTCTTTTTGCTGATAAAAAAAACATGTATCCAACAAAAGTAAAAAATTGTATTTTTTTAATAAAATCTAATTTAAGTATGGGCTGTGGGGTAGGTGTTAAGTTTAATACCACCCACCCTACCCGTAATTTGTTTAAAGAATTTTTAAAACTTTATTTTATTATTTAATCATAACTGAGCTGACAAGCCCCTAAGTGATATTATATTTTATTTTACAGGTCATCTTTATGGAGATATAAGGGGCATATTGGATCCCTGATGTCCCTCCTGCACTGCTTGCAAACAGAGTTCAGACAGTCAGGTTTGCCATGAGAAATTTCTGAGTCCCATAATAAGTAAATTCCCCCCCCCCTACCCTATGTCTAAAGTTTCCAGCATTGTAAAAGTCAAGCTGTTTTTGATCGGAGCCCAGTACAAGTACCCTTTGTTACCCAACTCATTGAACATTCAAGGAAAGATTGTGAACAAGCAGGTGAGTTTATTTCCAAAGATCATAGCATGTCCCTACAATATAACAACCTACTCACATTTTTTTTATTTGCAAGGTTTAGTTCTGCTTTAGGGACACACGCCGAGAAAAAACATTTATGAGCCATCGCAGTTCTCCCCGACAAACCTTGACAGCTAATGTCTGCTGATGCTCCAATGAATCTCCAGGAGCAAAACGGTTTGCATTGACATTTTCTTCTATTCCATAAGTTCTGATGATGGGACATTTGTGTTGGCTTTTTCTCTGTTGATTGCCTACACCTAACTCCTACAGTTATTTATTCTTCCACATGATTATGTAAACCATGGGATCCCATAAGAAGTGTTATTCTACAGAATATGTAATTACTGCAAAATGACACAATGGTATTATTACACTACAAGTTAACGTCATTCTGCCTAGCGGAGCTGTTCTTTATTATATCTCATTTTTGTTGGATGTGTTTATATTTTGATCTATGACTATAGTCTGAGATAATAAAGAACGCACACTTCTAGCAGGAAGGAAATTGCTGGGCACTTGCTACAACTTGTCCTCAGAAGAGTCTTTCCTCAAGGCAAAAGCTACTCAATACAATATATAATTAACACAGATCTTTTTTTCATAAGACTATTTTGTACTGTGGGAACATATAAAAAATGATTATCATACTAAATAGCTTTGAAAATTAGAATTTACATACACATTGGGCCTGGTGTATTAAATCTCTCCAAATGTTTTTAATCCCAGACCAGTCCTTTCCAGGTTAGCTGGAAGCCCATGTGATAGGGTAACAAAAGAGAAATTTTACATGGCAGGATCACCAGATATCATTAATATTGACATGTTTAAAAGTTTTAGATCTATTCTTTTTAAAAAATTAAAAATATATATCAGATTTTAGTGACTAGGTTTACAAAGAAGCTACCAAAGTGCATGTGGGAAGGAGAAAAAAAAAAAGACCTGATAATGAGAAATTTTGGCCTGTCTTATGTCCTATGTACACTTGTACACACATGTTATCTCAAAAGGTCAAAAATAGTCCCTACTAGTTGTTATATTGGAAGTACAGTTTACTCTCCCTGGTGTACAGCGTGGAAAAAAAGGGAAGGTTTGAGTATCTTAGAAAAACTGGACAGAGCAGACTCCACAAAACTCTGAGGGATCTGAGTGCATATTTGGTAGATTAATAATTATAATATATTTGATAATTTGGTTCATTTTACATGCAATATAAAAGGCATTTCCTAATATATAAATATATATATATATATATATATATATATATATATAGTGGTGGAATCAAATACATGAGGCCATATTCAGAGGATATTTTTACCTCTATTTTCCCTAGAAAAGGGATGTTAGTAACTGTGTACTGTGTTGCTGCAGAACATAATCGTTGATCGGTCGTAATCGTTCATTTTCTAACAATAATTATTGGAAGTGTGTACCTAGCTTTAGCCTAAAATAGATTTGACAGGTGACGGTCATTCAGCCGATGGACGATGGACGACTGGCACTGTACACGAGCTCAGGGCCGATATCGGGCGAGAACTGTTGGACGTGTGTACGTAGCTTTAGTATCACAGATTGTGGTAGTCTTTATTTGAGGTGCTGGCAGACTTGTGTGAAGCCTTGTCACTGATGTGACTATCCCAGTCTTGGGAGGGTTGAAAGTATGGAAAGTTGCCAGCCATGTGAAGCTAAACTCCAGGCAAACAGCCAAATACATAGATAAAATACATTCATAAGAGCGGTTTTATCTGCCATACCAGATCATATGTGATTTAGGAAAAATACTTTTTGTATATTTTTAATGCAGAAACTTGGTGAAATGCAATAAAGATTAAGTGGATGAGAAGCCCAAACTATTACACAATACATCTGTTGTCATCTGTTGCCAGAGTTTAACATGTAATATTTAAAAAACACAACCTAATAGATAAAGAAAAATAATATAATTGGGGTTTATCTTGGCAGTACTTTTGGATTTTTAATGAAAAACATTGAGGCTTATGAAGGGTACCACTACTGACCTTCTTCTACAATCCTAGCTACTTGGTCACCTCTCCATTGATTTGGACCACATGCAGAAAACTATGTCCAAGTGAAGTCAGAACTTCAGATCTGCATACTTGTTTCAAGCTAGACACTTCCAAAACATTAAAGTGAGGGCAAGCAGATATACAGTATTATTGACTATATTGCTCTTTAATTATCCATTAAAGAGAATCTATCCCTAAACAACTATGCTTTACCAGGTGGCAGCTCACTCATAACCGATGTCCCCTACAAGCTACCTGTAGTAGCATAACACTGTAATTCTATATTAAGTCGAAAGATAGCTATGTGGAATGTTATTCCAGGCACAAAGCATTGTCAAGTCTTCAACTCATACAAGTTGGCCAGATTCCATCAATGCTAGAATCTGACAGATCTTATGAATTTCAGTATGTTCCTGGTATGTGGAGACATTGAATCTCCAATGACATATTTTTTTAAAGTAACACTATAGTGTAACTCAGTGAACACACTTGTATTACTGCAGTGTATGACATATTTTGCTTATTTTCACATTTTATCATGTTTGCTCATTTCAGATATTTATAATTGTTTACAATGTAGAGTTAGCCACTAAAAGCCAGGCAGATTGACAACTGCTTAAAGTTCAAGTCTGAGCTAAATATTTTTTAAGAAGAAGTGGCTGCAATTTTGACCTCTTGTCTGTTTCTGACTCTTGCCATGACTCAGACTCATTCAGAAGTCTGAGGATGTAATGTGAGTTTAGGGTGTCAATTATAGCAGCCATTGGGGGGGACCAGGGGTGCTTCTGTACTGAGCCCTGGAACCAGGATTTTTCCTTAGTATGGGTCCAGAAATTTCTGATAACGGCTCTTTTCAGATACAGGTTGACAACCGAAAATCCGGCCATCGATAATCCAGTTCTTTCAGTTTCCCGGCATAAATTTTGGATCACATTTTCAATACAGGGACTGCAGTACACTGTTTGGCCCCTGATGTTTTGATGGCGCTGTTCTGCAGAAACAGCTGTTGGGTCTTGCTTACTACACGTTGAGACGTCCCTGCTGCCTGCTCTCTGGAACTGTGCTAGATGTGTGCGAGTGCTGTGGGAGGAAGGCTGGCCTGTGTGTGGAGGTAAGTATAAAAAAATAAAATCTGGAATTTTAGAAAATCTGGCACTCCTCAGGTCCGGAGTTTGCAAGATTTTTGATTGCCAACCTATATTACATTGTAAGGAGGAGAAGTAAAGCACAATCATTGCTTAGCACTGCTATGCAAGAATCATAACTTATGGAAGTACACATGTTAGATTTT
>NC_092863.1:17134496-17162396 GCF_032062135.1 Pyxicephalus adspersus | reverse complement strand
ACTGTGTACTGTAGTCTTCTTCATGGGTAAATAAGGCATCCCCCTGAAAATAAGCCCTAGAGCATATTTTGGCCTTCAAAAAAAAATAAGACAGTGTCTTATCATCGGGGAAACAGGGTATATATATATATATATGTATATGATGGTCTTATAACAGATTACGTCAGAATGACATCCCAAGCACCCCACACCCAACTGACATTGATACGGTTTTCATTGGCACAGAAAAGCCAATATGTATGCATTGTACCTACTGGAATAGCCCTACCAAATGCCAACTACCATTACCAGACCAGTTTACTGTGAATTAAGTTTTTGTGACAGTCTCCTTACAAGTCTGTGAAAGCCACATGACAATATTCTTAATTAGTTTGCCCAATAAATACAAGAAAAGTTTTTTTTCTATATGCTGAATGTTGCCAAACTGGTAATCCTTTTAAAATGGCAAACATTAGCTACATACAAACTTAGCTACATACACACGTGCAATTGTCATTGGAAAAGAGCTTTCACAATCCTTCCCAAGAATGCATGATGCATGAACAAGTACTGTACATACAGCACCATTGTCCTTTATGGGGAGGGGGAGAACGAAGGTACGGCACCCCACTGTGCTCTCTCCCCTTCACTTGCATTAAGATTGTTCATCATCCGTCGTCCGTGGATCCGCCAGTCGTTTGGATGAAGAGCACTGTACACACACCAGATTCTCGTCCGATATTAGCCCTGAGCCAGTTATCGGACCAGAACCATTGCACATGTGTACAGTGCTCGGTGATAATTATATGTTAAAGCAAAATGTTTTACGCTATACTATTCAAATTGTATTTACTATTTTTAAATCGCAATAAAGCTTGTTTTTGGTAAAAAAAACATTTGGAGGCCATATTCACATACCTCTTCATGACACAATACCATATTCATCTTCTCTTCTTCTTTATCTACAAGAACTATATTCAAGTCAGCAATGTCCTGTGTGATTTCATCCATCACCGTTCGCAGTATTTTATTTTTCTCATTAAGTCGCTCCACTTCAGAATCCTCTTGATTGACCCTGAATAAAAAAATAATTTAAGCTAATGGAATCTGATTAAACATTTTTTCAAAACTTTTTGGGAATACCTAATATTTCTATATATTTGCTTTACCAAAAAGTCAAGCCTGTACTACAGTATAATTAACATGTAATAATATATTTAGAAAGATGCCAAACCTTAGTTTAAGAAGAGTCATATCCGTGCTGCAGCTGTCAATTATCATTGATGTTTCTGAATTTTCTGCAGATATTGAAAGGATCTAAAACAGAAAGCCTTTATTACTCTATTACAATTTTTTAGATCAATAACAACAAACATGCGTCTCCATGAAATTTTATCAATTTAAAAAGAAATCCAAATTTTTTTGTACAGTGCCATAGGGCAGGATGGTTCCTCTGTGTCCCCGGCCCAGTCTAAGTCTAAGCATCCACCTGGTCTTTTCCAGAGCTTCTAGAAGTGAGGATGTTACGGAGCAAGGTCAGACAAGCCAGAGGTCATGGCAGGCGGCAAAGAGGAGTAGTTGAGAATAGCCAAAGATCAGGACAGGCAGCGATAGAGAGTTGTCTAATACACAATAGAATCAGCAGCAGGACCCACAGCCAAGACCCGTTGGAAACTGGTAACAGAGCCAAAAGAACTCCTTATTTAGGCAACTTTCTGTTGCCAGTCACTTCTTTTTTTAGGGAAGGTCATGTGGCAAATGGGAATCCCATGATAAGCTAGTAAGAGAATCCACCACCAGAGGGGGTGCTGGAGGCAGCTCAGGTGGTGTTTACACTTCTGCCAGCAGATGGAGTGTTTCTGTGGAATAATCTGGTTCTCTGGGGCAAAGAGGCAGCTCTAAGGAAATCACATGACACACCAGGAAGTAACCAGCACACAGGATTCTTCTACTGCTGGCTGCTGAGAAATGTAAGGTGGGTGACACAGACAAAAGCACAGATTATTCTGCATTTTTTCTATAAAGACTATCTATGTAATTTAGATATAGCTGTTTACTGGAATCAAACATGGGTTACTCTCCCAGGTGCCATGGAAAGGAGTTCTGACTGTCCAACTGATGCCATTCAGTTATCAGGGAATGGGAACAATTCATGAATGGAAAAGTCAAGGGCTCCCTGAATCAGGGAATCTGACATTCCTTATTGAAGAATAAATTACTGCCATTGAAATACATAAATCTGGAATATTCTCCACCAGGGAATGTTTGAGTGAATGTCTGATTCCCTGCATTATAAACAGAGCCCCAAGAGTGAAAGCTGCTGTCAACTCAGGACTGAGCCAACATATACATTAAGCTTTTTGGTAACAAAATTAGGACTTTTGTATAGTTGGTAGAATTTTTAATCCATTGTACAAGCTATACTTGTCACGTATATAAAATCTATGGGGTCATTTATAAATGGCTGCCACTCAGACATTCACCTATCATTCTCTGTTGGTCAACTACTGCCATTGAAATCACAAAGACATGGAAGATTCTCCATCTAAGAATGTTGCTGAACATCAAATTCACTGCTAAAAATAGACCCTATTGACTTTCATAGAAAATAGTTTTGTTTTCTATTATGATTTTAATTTGACCAAATAAAAATATAAAATATACTGTAACTACAATTTATTAGCGAAGTAATAAAATGTTTTTTTTAATTTCTATTTAAAATTGGCTTTATGTTGGGTGGGTATACTGTAAATATATTGAATTGACATTGTAGGAACCTACTCCATACTAAATATATAAGCAAATAAGAATGAATGTTCACAGGTAGCACAAAATACTGTTCAAGACAATTTCAACTTTATTAGAAGAATTACCTATTTCTAAGTGACAATGACAAGTGCTGGGACATGTTTGTCATTGAGTGTGCTGTGGTATTGTTGGCACCTGCTGCATTGTTCTCTTCTTCTGAGCCAGCCAGAAAATGTGGCATATGGATGTGGGTACAATCCTTTTCTTTATTGAATATTTGCTTTTTTTCTAACCTACTGCACAAAGTTGAGGGGATGATATATTAAAGCTCTCCATGGCTGGAGAGGATACACTTTCATAAATGAAGCTGGATGATCCAGCAAACCTGGAAAGGACTTCCTAAAGCTCATTTGCTATTTGTTAACAAATGTTCTTAATCCTGCACCAGATCCATTCCAGGTTTGCTGGATCACCCAGGTTCACTAATAAAAGTTTATCCTCTCCAGCCTTGGAGAGCTTTTATAAATCAGGCCCAATGTCTATAAAAGTGCAAACTAGAAAAACCCTTTGTGGTTCCCATATCATATATATGTGCAGTGCTCCACCTCATAGGGTTGGCCTTTTTGTACCTGGGTCCTGCCTAGTAGGGTGGCCTCATGAACTCACAGAGGTTCAAGTATCTTTATTTTAAGGGGTTTATCATGAAACTTAATGTATTTGGAAGAGGGTGTGAGAGCAACAGAGGGTTATCTAGGCAAGGTCTACTTCCAGACAGTACACAACGGGCTTAATCATCTGCACAAGTGATGATCTGATTTAACGTCAGGAAATAACATCTTCATTCCAGAGTGAAGACTTCCCTTGAAGTCTTCATCCTTTAGCCTGGATAGCGAAGCCCCAGGAGTCCCAAGGGCCTCTTGCTTTGTCTGCTCACTCAATATCCCATAGCTAAAGCTACCCCTTTGCCTTAGTTCTCCACCTATTAACGTTTTAGTATCCCCCCACCTAAAAAGATTAGGGATGGGCAAACTATTGTCAAAAATGTTATTAGTTATTTATCATTATATGTTTACCCATAGAGGGAGAAAAGGAAAAGGTGTCTCTTCCTGAAGGATTCAATGGAGATAATCTGCCACCCCGTGGTAATGCGAAACATCAAGAAGGAAAGAAAAGACAGAAGATTCTTTGGCAATTCGTGATCAATGTATTTTCCACAAAATTCAGTGAATACAATAATGACAACACATTTGGGGCACTTACATGCGGCTCACACCATTTACTTCCATAGAGCATTGATTGCAATTTTTACCACTGACAGTCCCAGAGAACAAGGGGCCCAATACCAATAGGGAATTAACTTCAGTGGAAATCGTCCTGAAGCTATTTTGTTTTCATACCCCTAATTAAGGTCTGGTTGTCATCTCCTGCAAAATTGTAATCCTCGTATTGATAGTAGATTTGCATCTTCCATACCCAATAATTGCACTGACTGTCTCTATATATATATCCCCTGATGAAGCCCTCTGGCGAAACGCGTCGGAGTAGAGATTTTTCAGCATTCATACGTGTTGCAACTTTTAGTCAGACCAGTAAATGTCTAGAAAGAAAGACATAACCCTACTCTTGGTATATCTAGGGTTGCCTTACCTTGAATTGTATTTTAATTGCACGCATTCACTATTGCAATAGTCAAATGTGTTGTCATTATTGTATTCACTGAATTTTGTGGAAAATTCATTGTTCACTAATTGCCAAATAAACCCCTGTCTTTTCTTTCCTTTTTGATATTATCATTATATGTTATTAAATATATTGGTTTTTTTTAAAATTTCATCCTTATTTGCCATCCCTGTCCTTAAAAAGATCTCAAGACATCTTTACAAACTCTTACTCAAGACACCCTTACATTTAGATGCATTTAGATACCTTTTACTATGGGCTGACAGCCATCATTGATTAAGTAACATCAATAACTCAGTTCCCTTCATCTCCAAGAATCTGCATTAGCCAATATTTGTCTTAGCAATGAAAAGGGCCGGCTGTCATCCACCAAAACCAGGGCACATTTATAGAAGTTTGCCCTATTCAGCAATGTGCAGCATAGGAATATACTACACACTAACATTTTACCTATTTTTTCTAAATATTTACACATATACAATGTCATTTCCTAACTTATAATCAGTCCTAATAAAAATGATTTCACAATATAAATACATTTCCAATCATCCATATAAAAAATTTCATAGATAATTAGGGCAGTAATTACTGAACAGGTTGACACTCCATTGTACTAAAACAAGTGTACAGGTAATGTCAGTATTATGTAATGATCCTCCAATATTTGCAATAATAAATTTGGCAACGCCTATTGTTTGACAATCTGTGTCTGAAAGAAGGATTACAAGAACAGAATATCATTAAGAAATTGTTCACTAATTATTAGTATAGACATTTAATAATTTCAGCCCCAAGGTCTGACATTCATTGAACATATTCAATGTTGTATTTGGAAATCTTGTTCACTTAAAGTATTAGTCCATCCTAGAGTGTTTTAATTAGTTATGTGTAAATGCTGATTTGTAAATCGGCTACTAGATTATTTTACCTTTTAGGGACTGAAGCACTGAGATCTTGTAAACTAGAGCTCCCACTTCTAGCCCTGTGCACAATGGGGTTTTTATTCTTTTTATAGCATCTTATGTACTTTTATTAAAATGCTCTTATAGGTAAACTGTGATTACTTTAAACATTGCTCCTTAATAGTACTTCAAAAATACCTGTAGAGTATACTTACTTTACCCCTGTCTTCCACGTTGCTGGATGTGATGCCACTATCCCTCCGGGAGGAATCTTAATGAAGGATGAGTACCCAAATCTTAAATGAAGACACTGTAGTGTAAGAGCATCTTTTTGTAAGATTTGTATATACCCTTATCTTTACCCTTTGTGTTTCTCTTACCCTTGAGAGGGAAAATTACTTAAATATTGTACTGCGGGAATAATGAGGGGTAAGTATATTATCTATTATTATACATACATTATTGAAGTGCTGTTAAGCAGTTATATTGACAGGAGTAGATAAGCCAGACCAATTTTACTGCAAGGTACACTTTAAAAATAAACTTAACTTTGCAAGTTGTGCCCAAAAAAAAGGGAGCAATCACTAGTAATGCATTGTCTGATAAGAGAGGAAGTGCTACTCACTAATGTCTATATTTCAGCCTGAGCTACTGAGCTTTGTAAACTACATCACTTTTAACAAATAAACTTAGGAGGGCATGGAGCATAGTCCTAAAAATTGATCCTTTTTACCATCCGTGTTACTCTAGCCATAGACATATGATCATCTTGTGATTCAGTTGCACTAAAAACTGCCACTACATGCCTCTTGGCTCCTGTTGTTTAGCCCTCATGTATCACAGAAACAACATAAAACAAACACATAGATCTCTTACTGAAAGGAGAAGTTCTTTACTCTCTTGTTCTTTTTTCTCCCAATCAGGAACCCATAGATCTGTTTTCTTCATCTGCTCTTTTATTTTCATTTCCAGGGCATGGTTGGACTGTTCCAGGTGATGACAGTGCTGAATAAAGTCAGCGAGCCTTTCATTGAGTTGTCTCAGGGTCTCCTTATGATCTGATAGCAGGAAAGTCTCTTTCAGAGACATCTTGATGTGTTTGGCTGTCAGTGCTGAAATTCAGAGATATGTGTTAATACAGGGTATCCTCTTGTGTCTGCCTATTGCTTTTATAGAGTACCTTTGTACCCTAAAACACTAAAAAAGATGCAGTATCTGGATAGCATTTTATGAGTAAAGTCCTCCAATACTCATGTGGGGTTTATCACCTAGGTGTTTTTCGCCTTAGGTTCATCTATTTTTAGATAAATATGGGAAATCGGTTACTCCATGTTATTACTAATATATTTATGTGTTGTATTCTAACCAAGGGGTGATATTTGTGACATATTCGAATGACTAGAGCAATGTTTCTCAACCATGGTTCAGTGGAACCCTAGAGTACTTCCAGGTTGCTAGGGGTTCCTTGAGCAATGAGCACTTTGAAACTATCGGGTCAGACAGCACTGACAATGATCTTTGTGGCTATCTGTAAGGGTGGCATTTTTCCCATTGGCCAGCAATCTAACAGGCATTTTTCCCTTTGACCACTACACTAATGTACAGGAAGTCACAAAGTACATAGGCGGAGGGGATACATGACGGGATGACCAGAGCACTCAGGAGAGCTTAGGGCTAAAGAAGTTTCTAAAAGGGGGGAGGTAAAGGAAGTTGATTGGGTAGTAGGCGGGAAAAGGTGTTGGTTAAAATACATTTTAAGAATGCTTGGGTTAAGGGATGGGTCATTGGGCCGTTAGGACTGGCAGGGAAAATGTTTCCTGCCCACCCTTCCTTGAACTAGGGCTTTGGTGTTGGGGGTTATTTCGGGTTGCTTGGTGAGTTGCAGTCAGGTTTCTGGAAGGAAGTGGTTTTAAAAGCTAATGGAGAGTGGGGAGGAACCCATATATGAGTATGAGTATTCTCCGTTTTTTGGTAAATTGGTGTTTTGGAAAAAGGGCGGGAGGTGGAGTCTGTAAATGACTGATATCGGTGCCTGAGTCAGGGCGAGGTGCTAGGCTAGGTGCCAAAAATATCGAGTCATCATTGGGTTATTTATGGTTATGTGTTGTTAAAATGTTGGTTTTGGTAAAAAGACGTCTGTGTTAGACAATTTTTGAGGGATAGGTGGGAAGAGCTAACCAGTAGGTAAAATAGGGGGGGGGGGGCTCAGATGAAGGCATCAGGGCTATCCTAGTCATGTGAGTTGTGGATATAGTAACTATAGCAGGGGTACCCTGGCGACCTGACAGTTATTTCAAGGGGTTCCCCTTGTTAAAAAGGTCAAACAACACTGGTCTAAAGCAGCGGTCGCCAACCAGTGGTCCGCGGCTCTGGCCAGTGCACCCCCGAGCAGGGTCAAGAGAAGGACCCGGCTGGCTGTACTAATTTTACTGTTTTTTTTTACTTTCTGCTACATTTCCCATCTCAAATCACCACCACCAATATGGAGTCTGGTTCTATGCTTTTGCAGTGAACTACAGTAAACTTTACATAATGTAAAAAAAAAAAAAAAAAACTTTGCATGACTTGCATTGCAGGAAAACAATGCCCTTGTACAAAAAACCCAAAGGGTGATTCATTAAAATTTACAAAAACTTTATTATTACTTTTGAGTTTATTGCTGAGTATCTGTTTTGGCTTGAATTATAAAATCTTTGAACTACTAGATATGTAATTAAAATATGATGATTCACACATAGTACAACAGAAAAAAACATAATGATTACATTAGATCAGCTGAAGGCAATTGTGTTTATTTTATGCTTTGACGTACATGAGAGTTTCAGGTATAGATTAGCATACATCACTGGCATTTGATCTCTTAAAGGTTAAGTGAAAGAGGACAAATTACAATCACTTAAATACATTCTACGTGAACTAATATTTACTTTCAAAGGTGTAATAAACCGGCTTTGTATATAAAGCTAAACCCCAGACAAAGGATGAATATATAGTTGAAATACAAAAAAGGTAGCTATAGACTATTATTGTCTATCCTGCCTGATTTTTGCACAGGCCAACTCAACACTGTAGCTAAGTCGATGACCTGACCCTCTACTGCCACTAAATGTGGTCTCTTATCTAGAAATTTTAGAGAATGGTCAAAAAAGATCAAATATCTGGTTAGCAGCAGAACTTGCCTTATTGATACCAGAGGTCAGAGTCAAATTGTCAGACTAGTTTGAGCTAATCGGAATGCAACAGTAACTAAATAAACTCATGTGAAACCTTGAAGCAGATGAGCTACAGTAGGACCACGTCAGGTGCCATTCCTGTTAGGTCAATTCAAACAGGCATCAATTCACATGGGCTCACCAAAATTGGAATACAGAAGATTGGAAAAACATAGCCTGGTCTGGCGGGTATCAATTTCTGCTGTGACATTCAGATGCTGTGTCCAGAATTTGGCATCAACAACTTGATAGCATGGATCCACCCTGCCTTGTATTTCTTTGGGCACATTAGTACCTACAGTATTGTTTAAATGCTATGGGAGATTAGCTTCAAATCGCACTTGCTGCAGATCGGTACTTCAGACACGTGTTCCAATTTATGGGCACTTTGTCCACTATTAATTTCCAAAAAAGTCCAACACAGCAAAAAAATGGTTCTCCCTCACAGGGAGATCCAAGTCATCACAGCAATATGTGCAAAAAAACACAAGTTTGAGCCTCCTGGTTCTGGTCTATTACACCTGACTGTGGTAGACCTCCACCCAGCCTATAGGCTGCACACAGCGTTTGTAGCTGGCCCTCCTCGCCTCAGGCTGCATTTTCCCCTCAGACTCAAAGGCAAGTGCCTTTTATATCATCAGAGGCCTGGTGTTTCCTAGCCATCACCAATTCCTGGCCTGGAAAAGGTATGGAGTGCCAGGCCCATCCATTCCTTTCTGGACACTTCGGGGCTGGATCCCAAAAAAAGGGCTGCAAATCTGCAGCAACACAAATAATAATAACCCTATCTAGGCCCTTTAATCCTTTTTCCGGGGAAACTTGAGCAGTGCTCAGCCCAGAAATTATTTTAAGCTGGGAGGGAAGAAATTTTAGGCGGGTGGCAGCCCCTGTATTGTAACCTAACTCATCAGTAACTACCCAAAAACAGCCGTGTGGTTACTGAAAAGGGTGGTGCCCCCCCCTAAAAGGGGCTGGGGAGAACAGTGTTGAGTTTCATGATGCCAAATACACCCTTCATTTTGGCATCATGTGTTTCTTTCTGTTACAATATCTTAGTATTATGGCTGACCAACTCTATCCCCTTATGACCACAATCAACTCATCTTTTGATGGCTACTTCCAGCACCATGTCACAAAGTTCAAATAATCTTGAAGCACATTTGGGTACTACATGCTACAGGTAACTTGTATCATAGGAGACAATCACCTATGTACACCTAGCCCACACATACTAAAGTTTAGTAATTCACAGTGAATTGAGAATCCATCCTGAGGATGTAAGTGGTAGCTTAAAGCTATGTGCGTGTATGGAGACGCAAAAAGCATGCATTACCTTCACAGAAAGTGTAAAATATCTCGTTCTTGTCGCGTCAGGAGGTCCGCCTGAGTAAGATAATGTATTGCTTTTGCATGGAAGTGGCAGCACAGACTGGTATAAAATAAACACAAAGTTATTTCGTAAGCAAACAATTGAACTTCGATTCCTTTCTCAGGTCTGTTTGTCTTGGGAGGTACTAGGCACTGTTTCTGATCGTAATAACTCCAGTTATGTTATTATTGACACAGGTAATTTCCAGATGCTACACCTGTTTGTTAAACGGATTCAAGTCTGATTGCTTGTGAAACGCACAGCAAATCATTCTGCTATAAGGTGGAATGGACGGATTTTGATTCCCTATCTTTAAAAGTAATACTTTCCTCCCTTTTGGATTTGGCTTTGTGAGTTTACTAGAAAATAGGGTGGACTTACTCTTTATTAACCTAAACTAGTCCTCCTACACCCTAGAGTTTGGGGTCTACCTTGAATGAGATATCAGTACACAGATGACACAAGGTTGTAAATCCTGCTGCCCATTCAACTTTTATTCTTTTATTTTATGGTTTACTACAAGGTTACCATATTGAAATCACTGGGAATCAGTTAAAAATAAATGCACAGTTTGTACGAAAAAAGAATAATGCGTGGAAGTGCCCATAACAATTTTAAATATGAGCCCTTAAGTTTATCAGAACACATTTTTAGTATATTTGCCAGTCCTTAGATGAGACAGCCACATTCAATTCCTTCTTTTTTTTTTTGCTTCTTTTCACACATAGGGTAAGAATACACACTCTCTTTACTGTATCGAGCAGTGTTTCCACCTTAGGACTCCAGAAGACATCTTGTCAACTCTATAACATTAGAGGAATGTGTTCTGTAGTGGTGCACTATGCAGGGATAATAACTTTGGGATTTGCACAAAAAGTTATAAGCTCACTGGATCTCCTGCAGTGTATTTTTTACACTTATTGAACAGATATAATTAAACATTTCTAAAGGTGAGGGTAAATTTAAATGGTAGCCTACATAAATATTTTATTTAGGGCAGCCTTTCTCTGCCTTTTTAACATGGGAAAGCCCTTGGAATAACTGTCAGATCTCAGGGAACCCATACTGTAATTAGTACATCCACAGATCACTGTGTATTAGCATGGTGATCAGTTGAAAGAATGCCACCTACGTTGCTCGCCAGTGGGAAAAATGTCATCCTTACAGATAGCCAAAAAGATCATTGGTGAAAGATAAAGGCAAAAATTGCTCATGGAACAGCTAGCAACTTCTGGAAAATCCCTGGGGTTCCACAAAACCTTGTTTGAGAAACACTGCTTTAGAGGGCTAGTAATATGAACATGCATGTTAGTGCAGTGGCAAAGAATAAAAAACTATGCTCCTCAGCCATCACAATAAACATTTCACTACCCAGGTGGGGGTCTCCTGGTAATTTTCATCAAGTCATCAGGAGAAATAAAACCTAAGAGCTGCAATCTTTAGAGGTAGATGGTACCTCAGCCCCTTCCTTCATTCACCTCCATAGCTCCTTTAAATGTAAAGTTAATTTTATAAGTAGTTGCATTTTTTTTATTGTGCTATTGGTCCTAAACCCCAGAAAAAAATATTTTAACCTGATGTAAAAAATCCTATTTGTGTTAAGCTTCTAAAAATGTTGTTATGGTTGGATTGTGGTCCTTTAGTTTGCAGACTCTCATTTAAGTGTCAATAAACAGGAATATCCAAAACTAATCTTGCATTTCATACAGCCACTTGACATTTTAAAGAAGCATGTCTTCCTAACACTATGATAACCATGTCACCATGTGTCACCATGTCATTGTCACATTGGCATGTACAGAACAAGTTTAACAAGACTAATTTATTCCTTAAGACCCAGATAGAGGTGCAGCCAAGTTGGTACTGAGCCATTGTTTATCCATTCATCAGAAATCTGCTTGCATGTATCTGTATGAAGCCCAGCCCTTGTTTATTCTCTCCCCAGTCTGGAGTAGCCCATAAAAATAAAATATTCTGTACTTACTGATATTGCAGAGTTCAATGTCAACAGAGTCACTTTATTGCCCGTTATTGCCTCCAATTCCTGAAGATAAGATCATGTCTTTTAGATTTCCGCAATAGTTTTGGGATTTACATATTCTTTCAGACTTCTGCCACGCTGGACAATATGGAAAGTTTACCTTTCCTGAGGAAGCAGCTTGACAGAAATGTTTCTGTGCTGAGAATGCTGCTTGTCAGGTTTCCAACCAGTTCTAAATCCCCTTTCATGTGTCTGAACTTATTACTATATCAGTGTAGAAATGCCAATATGACTGGACAGTGACGCTTAAATCCTACATGCTTCTGTTTAGAAATTTCTTTAATTTTTAGTTTCATCCTGTGTTATATTAATATTATTTATAATAGTGTTTTGGTGAATATGTTTGTTGTGTATTGAAATTATGATGACAACTACAATTTTTTTTTTATTATTTAGCATGTAATCAAATACCATAACTAAAAACCATTTCTTGCAAACAGATAACAGCTTGATGTCAAATATATACATATACATAGAACAATTACAACATCAATAAAGTAATTGGGTACTGAAGTACTTTTTATAAATAAACTGATACAATGGGAAGACAAAAAGACCTCTCATATAACAGGTGTAAAAAAAAATAAACAAAAGGGAAAAGGGTAAAACTTGGGTCGGGGGAAATGGGGACGGCATTATCACCGATTAACTTTTATTAGAACATACAATAACCATGATCCCAAACTTTACACTATTACAGATCTTCCACTGTTTCATCTATATAAATAGTAGGCATGAGATGAAGTGTACTGTACCCAATAAAATCATGTCTTACTGAACTTGGTGGTTTTTTCATCTCTAGATGTTATCAGATCTTCCATAACCATAATCTCGTTTACCTTCCTATACCATTGAGCTACTGTGGAAGGGGAAGATTGTTTCCACAGTACTGGCATGCATGCTTTCGCTGCATTAAGAAGATGTTTCAATAATGAGTTGTGGTACTTTTTTGGTGATGTGAGTCAGATGTAAAAAAGCCAATTTAGGCCTGTTTCGTATGTCCAGGTTAATTGGTTTCAGCACTACATCTGCCACCTGAAACCAAAAAGAACTCGGGATAGAACACTCCCAAAAAATGTGGAAAAGACTGCCTATCTCTGTACATGAGTGATCAGAAGGGGAATAATCTTTCAGAATCTTTTTTTTCTAGATTTTCCTCATTTAAAATTGGGTGCGTCTTAAATTCCGGAGCGTCTTATACGGCGAAAAATTTGGTAATTATTCAGATTATGTGACCGTATTGTTTTGCACTTCCTTTTCTCTGATCTGCATGAATGACCTGTTGTATTAGTGGGGTGAGATGTTTAGCTAAAATGGAGCTAAGGTCACAGTTTAAAAGGGAAATCGGTCTATAGCTGGAACATGAGTTAGGGTCCTTGTCCAGCTTCCAAATCAGTGAAATATGCGCCGTCAAGGTGTCTCTGGGGGTGTGTTTCCACTATTTAAACTGGTAAAGGCTTCCAAGTATCTTGAGGAGAGCAGAGGCAGAAAACTTTTATAATGTCGGAGAGTTAGGCCTTCCGGCCCAGGGGCCTTACCTGAGGCCATGCCCAAAATAGTGGAAAACCATTCCTCTGCTGTTACTGTAGCGCCCAAGGACTCCACCACCTCTTCTAGAAAAGATAAATGGAATAGTGCAAATTAAATCAACTTTGGTTTGGTCAGAGCTGGGTATTCGAATATCCTATCAATTATATTTTCATTTTTTTCATAAAACATCCTAAAAGCCTCAGCTATGTCTGGGGGTAGCATAGACCATTTCCCCGGAAGAGGAAACTACACTGGGAATATAATTTCTCAACGTTTTTTCTTGCAAAGCACAAGCAAGTTCCCTGCCACATTTGTTCGAAGCTCATAATAGAAACCTTTTTTTGTCTGTTTTTCCACTTCTAAAGTGTAGTTACGTTTATGAGTAATCTCAAAGCTGTTCTTTTTTTATTCCTGTGGCCTTGAATAAGAAGCCCCCCAACATAGCATTTATGCGCTTCCCAAAGGGACAGTGGGTTCCCAACAGACAAGCTATTCAATTCAAAAAAGGATTTCACTTCAAGTTTAGAATGTACCTTCGGGGATTTCAACAGAGACTCATAAAACCTCCAAGTATATGATATAGCTACTTTGGAGGTGTTCCGTAATGACACAGAAATCGGAGTGTGATCGGAGATTGAAATCACTCCAAAAAGCTATTGGATTGTTGAATTGGAATATGTACTAGTATCATTAATAGGCGAAGACCAAACTCCAGCACTTGTCATTGTTGCTCACTTACAGAAAGTATCGCCATAATATATATATACCTCTAAAATGTATAAACTAAGGTAAAAAACAAACTAAAATAAAGTTTCCCCTATGCCTAAAATGGTAGCTGTCAACATGCAATAATTATAACTTTTTTTCTATAAGCTCCAGCTTTGGGTCAAATCAATATTTTAGTGAAACCTAAAATGTGCTAATGGGTGTTTTTAATTTTTTAATTTGATTTCTGTTTACCAGTATAAACCTAAAAAGTAAGACATTCCTGAGCTAAAAAGAAACCGTTGTCTTCTCCCAATAGGCCTGATTTATGAAAGCCCTGAAAGGCTGGAGAGAATACACTTTGATGAGTAAAGCTGGGTGATCCAGCAAAACTGGAATGGATCTGGTCCAGGATTCAAAACTTTTGCTTCAAATAGTGAATGACTTTGAAGAAATCCATTCCAGGTTTGATGGATCTGCTGGATAGCTTCACTGATGAAAGTGTATCCTCTCCAGCCAGAGCTTTAAGAAATCAGGTCCAATATCTGCTGTATCTTGTTCCCGATATCAGTGGTCACCAACATTTTCGGACCCACAGACCACTAAATTTACCAGCTCCGAACTGCGCAGGACTGGGGAGCCGTGTGTCACTCAAAGGGGAAGAAACATCCCTACATAGTGACATCATGATGCCGGAAACCCCCACTCTCCCATTGCAGGTCTCTGGACACAACCCGCCCACTTGCCTAAGCCTGTGATCTGTATGGGGGACATGGTTCGCGGCTCTAACTGGAGCGCTCTCCCAGATGGGTTCTTCTTTTGACCACGCTTGGGCGTGCACTGGACTACCAAAATATTCCATGAACCATTGGTTGGTGACAGCTGGCCTAGAGACTATTTTCCTAGTTAAAGTAACAATGTTGTTAGAAATCGGGAATAGTTTTAAAATTCTCAGGCTTAGTGCACTTATCTAAGAGAATGAAAATTTTGGGTTATGAAATACTGCTTCATTTTCTGCAATGTGCAACACTGATGTTCTCAATATCATAGAAATTTTGCTTGGAAAATGTAAGGCCCTTTAGTAAAGTATTCAAGACTGCCAGTCTTGAGTTGTGATTTTGACATGACATTGAGTGTTGTCCTTCAAATGATAGCTCCAGGCACTGTACAAGATGCCATGAAGAATAAAATTCTACACACGTTGTCTCCAAATAAAGGTCATATACTGTATGTAAATAAGTGTGGAATGCATGGAATGTCCACTGATTTTACCAGCCTAATTCATATTCACTCATATGTAAAATTCGGACAGCATGTATGTTAGGACAGCTATTGATTTAGCAAAATTACTATTTATTATTCAAATTAAAAGTTTATTATTGCTTCCTAATAACTGGAAAAACTGTTTGCTCAAAGACTGCCCCCCCCCCCCAAAAAAAAGCCTTGGTTCAATTAAAGGCCCATATTTTTATATGAATCTTAATTGTTCAGACTTTTATTAATGCTAGGTTTTCTCAAATTCATTGTCTTGGGTGAAAGAGTTACTATAGCTGTCTCCAGATGTTCTTTAGTGATTGTTCATGCCAAATTTCTTAAGGAAGAGCTTCTAAGGATTGCTATTGTGCACTATTAGAGAGGACGCAGCAGGGGCGCTTACAGCTTCTTCCTCCTTCCAATTTCCTATACAATAAGTACTGTTTTTCAGTACAAGGCAGTCATCAGGGTTATTTTCAGTAAAATACATTTGTACCTTTGGCTAAAATGATTTTGCATGCCAATGTAAAAGTATTTTGAAAGATCTTTAGTGATTAAGACTTCCAAATGATATTTTTGGATGTTTTCTAAAAATTTAAGTGTAAAAAAAAAAAAAAAAAAAAAAAAAAACTTTCAAATGCTATCTCACAGATAAAGCTAGTCAAAGGACTTTCTTATGTGGGATGTATATGTTTTTTCAATCTCTGCTTTATGCTTCAGCAAATTCAGCAATTCCATGCTTTTTTAGCAGGCATTTTTGAAAAGAATGGTTATTGGTTACTTGACATCTACACAAATATTTACAGAACACAAATTCTTGAATAACATGTTGTGCAATATGGCTTTTGGTTCTCTTGTCGTATGTCTAGACATTTGCCATATGCATTTGCTAAATATCATTGGAATTGGATATGTTTATGCCTTACATTTATGCCTATGTAGCTATAATAAATGTATCATAGCCATATACATTACTTTGCGAAACATCTTGCAGATAAAATCTATATACAGGTTTTATATGTGTATTTCATTGTTTGACTGAAATTCATTACATTCATAATAATCAAAGCACATAGACAGGTTTTGATTGCACAATAAAGGTTTATTGAATAGATAAGGAAAACAGATACTACACACCAAGTTCCCAACCTGACAACACTAGGCCTCATTTATAAATGCATCGAAGAGAAGAATTATCTCAGACAATATTACACATGTTCACCAAAACAGTAGAAAGAACAGTGATCATGTCCAAAGCCATAACTAGATTCACTGGAGTAAAATTTGCTTTTATTGGCTGCCATGGATTGTAGTACTCATTGGCTTTTTTTGCTACCTTCAAATTCAAAAATATTCAAATTAATTTTTTATCCTCCATATAATTTTTTTTCTGTAACTAAATGCCTGAAAGCATTCTTACCCTGGACACTGCTAAATTAAGCCTAGGTTTTGTCTGGCATATACAAGTCATCCTGAAACTTTTATTCTTCAAGAGAGTCAGTTAGATCTTCATTTTTTCTTCAGTGGCATTAACTTTCTGAGACACAATGCGGCCGTTCACCACTTCCTCTACGATAGTTGTGACTTTCCTGGTTTTGTTGGGTTCTAGAAATAGAAAAAAATGTTTCATTGCACATCAGTGAAATAGAATGTGAAATCTAAGTTCAAAGTTAGCTTTAACACAGTATACTGAGTATATCAGTAACTGGTAAGGCTTCATATTGAAAGTGGCAGCTCACAGAAAAATCCACTTCTACGTGGCCACCCCTAAAACAGTTTTATACTTTTTGATTACCTTGGAATTCATCTTTAAAGTGAACCCTTTCCAAGACTGTGCATAGTAAAGTATTTTGAAAGCCGTAAATGTACTTTGAACCAAACCCTAATACAGTAGATACTGGAGAGTTAAAAAGTTTCCTATGTCTTGCAAGGACTATTGGAGAGATCTCTTTGCTTCAGTTCATTATTTTTGCATACCTACTGTGGCCATTAAAATGGCCAATTCAATTTTAATTTACTTAATAAATTCTCCATAAATGTATAGGGGAATGTAAAAGGTGGAGCTCAAACCAACAAAGATGGATGGGAACACTCAAATTTGTAAGTGGAAAGTAGTATGGCAGAGGGATCTCATAGTCAATCCCATGGCAGAAAGCAGGGGCTGACTCAATCCTTAGGGCTCAACTGAATATTTAATACCATTTTTGAGTTCACTGACTCATTATTTACTTGTTTTGTTACAGGTTGTCCAAAAATATCTGGACAGCTTAAATCATCCTGGGCTTGGGATTAGTCCTGCATGGAATAAAAGTCCCAGCATCTTTATATGCTAAAGTCTTGGCTGAAAGTCATGCTCTTTGACACCAAAGAATAAAAACATTAAGTATACCTTTTGCAGGAATTGTTACTTCTTTGCAATGCCATCTGCAAAACAAGATAATGTTTTTTAAGTATATTTTTTATTTCCAAAGTAAAATGTAGATCAAATGATTGCGCAAACTTACGACTCTCCATCAAGAAGTCTGCGGTATGTTTCAATCTCCTTTTCCAGGCGGGTCTTGATGTCCAGTAGAAGTTTGTACTCTGCGTTCTGACGTTCCAGATCACCGCGGAGGTGGCTGAGCTGTTCTTCCACGTTTCCTACAACTACCTGTAACTGGGCAAGCTGTGTGCTATAGCATCTCTCTGTCTCTGCCAGGGAGCACTCCAGAGACTTTTTCTGGAAGAAATGAATGTTAAAGTTTTATTTTCAGCTACCAGTAAAGTAATTTGTTGTCATGGCGTAGGTGATATTAAAAACTATTTTGTCAAAATTCAAGCCTTGTCACATACAGAGCCCCATCAGAGTGAAGTGTCAGAAAGCTAATTCTGGTGGTTATGTTAGACATCGGGGAGAGTAAAGTTACCATAGCAAGTTGGGCTTGCAGCTCAATCTCCAGTTCTTGAAGAGTTCGTCTCAACTCGGTCAGTTGCGTCTTGTGGCATTCAACCAATTCACTGCTGTGTGAAATCTCCTTGGTGAGCTCTGCACTCTGGAATGTATGGATAGAAAGTATATGTATTGAGTATTAAGATCCTAAATGCTTTTGGTGAAACATAAGTCAAGTCTTTTGAAGCGTCATTTCAATTCACATAATAACACCTGCTTAGCTTTGGAAAGAATAATAGTCAAAGGTGGTAAGAGAATCCCACAAAGGTACAACTTAAAGCTGATCATTCTGATTCTACAACAAGGAATATGTGATGCTACCAGCTTGACTTATACTATTTCTTTGGCTGGCCATTTGTAGCCTCCAACCCTTCTCCCAGCACAGACATATCATTTGATAATAATACAATTATACAAATCAATACCAATCAATGATCAATACAAGCGAGTTTGACATTAGATATATTACTTGTAGATTTATTCCTCTAGTTGGAAACAAAACATGACCCCCAACGCCAAAACAATAATGATGTACACCTATGTGGATTGGATTACCTTTTCATTAAACCATTCGGCAGCTTTCTGTCTGTTCTGTTCTGCAATTTCTTCATACTGAGCTCTCATATCATTGAGAAGTTTGGCCAGGTCCACTCCAGGGGCAGCATTCATTTCTACATTAACGTCTGCCCGCTCTCCTTTAAGAGCATTAAGTTCCTAGAGACACACAAAATGAAAGCGACATCAAGCAAATATGACAGTTTGTGAATTGATATCTCTTGGAGTTAGATGAAAAAGGAAGGGAGGCAGTGGTTAAAATTTCAGTTTTCTTCTGTAAGAGTTTAAATGCTTAAAGCTATAAATCCCTAACCAGTGCCCACTCAAAGTAAATTGAAGTGGAACTTTTTTGCCTCTGCTCCTCAACTTAGTAACTGAAGAACATCATAGCATCCTTTTTTACTTTTTGACATGTAATCCTGATAGTGTAGCCAACAGCTAATGGGCCATTCATGTAAGCCATTATGACAACCAAGCAGAAATCCAAATGGAGGATCTCCGTGTTCTGCAAGTTTTCATTATTTTCTTTCACATTGATTGCCTATCTCCTTCTTCATTTCTTGTATATGAATCCTCCTCCATATCTACCATATCCACCATTGGAGATAACTAACTTAAAGCGAGGGTGTAACTGTTTATTAAAAATCACAGCCTCTGTTGTCCCCCACTAAAATCCATACCGCTTCATGATTCTTCTTCATGCATTCAAGTTCTTCCTTCAGGCTCTCGAGCTGTGGTGCCAGGGTGGCTTTGGCAAATGTGAGTTCTTCCAGTACTTTACGCAGACCACATAAGTCTGATTCCACACTTTGGTATAGACACAGTTCATTTTCATACCTGAAAGAGAATAATTAATTGGATACCTACATGCTCAATCATTTTCTATTGTGTTTAAGTTAGCCTAACTATATGGTAAAGTTCCTTTTCCTGTTTTCTCAACTAACAAATATTGTAATTGCTTGTGCTTTTTTCTTTGTATAAATCCTTAAAAAATGCTACAAGTACAGAAAATCACTTTTGTTCCTTTCCTGAATAGGCAACTTTTTAGTTCAACTTAGGCAACAAGATTCCCATCTTATACATAGAGGTGTCTTTTAACTGCATCTGTAACTTGAATTAGGTGGAAATATAAGTTTATAAATTAGGAACCTGCAGAGAGGAGATAATGACTGCTTAGTTCTTTATTAAAAATGAAAATGCAGGGTTAAGGGAAATCAGATTGCTAACAACTCTTGTTGACATCTAGAAAAAAATCAAAAGCCCTTGCTGTTTTCTAATTAGTGCGCTTGCTAGACATGACACCATGGGTAGCAGTACTGTATAGATTTCCACTGTGTAGACAGGATTTGCCATCTGCGGTATGATGAAATCAGACAGCTTTTATTTTTAATCACTTATAACTACTATGGTCTGGTAGCGCCCATTTACGACAGATTTATTCAATCCTCCACAAAACCTCTATACAGCACAAATGTGTCTAAATGAAACTGAATGCTGATAAAGCCTAAGCATCCCTACCAATTTTATTGGTGTTTCTACTTACTTAAGTTTGAAGTCTTCAGCAGCAAGCCTGGCATTGTCTATCTGTAGCACAATCAGGGTATTTTCACAGCTTTCAGCTAAAATCTGGAGATTTAAACCAGTTCACTTTTTTACTTTGAACATTTAAATATTTCTTTAATATTGTTCTATAGTAATCTATAGCTTCTACTTTCTTGATGTATATAACAATGCTTTTGTGAAGCTTCATGGTAAAATGCACTTTTGTGCTTTAAGGCATGTGTGAAAGGCAAACAAATAACTTTTAATGGCCTGGCAATGTATCATAATGCAAAGCAAGCTTTTTTGTTATGAGCTGTGTGTAGACTTGTCTCACACAAATCATTCTCTTGTTGCATCTTACATGGTGAGCTGCCAAAAAAGTACAATGCTAAAAGTCTTCTTGCTGAGATTCAGAAGAAACAATTTTCCCAGGGTTTTCAGATTTTAGGAGATTGGGTAAGATTCCTGAATGTTGCAGCACAGCAAGGCAGTGCTGAACAAAATAGATTTGCAGGCAAGTCACCAGCATGGGTGCATCTTTCTACTAAACCTACTTTTTGGCATTTAGCTTGGATTGTGTTTTTCTGAATCTATCTAGGGCAGCTGTTTATGACAGCAATGCAAGAATGATGGATTTTCTCTTAAAACATGTACAGAAATTTGGTCATTGGCATGATAATATTGGCTGAATGCTACTGATGAGTGGCTGGGTGGGACATTTTTGAATCAGTAAGTTAAAACTCTGCCCCATAGTTAATTTTCCACTACTTGGACACCCATTTTCAAAACACCTTGTAATGTTCATTAAACAGACCTAGTTACGGTTTCCAAATTTGCATTGAGTTCTGAATTTTATATTTGCCCCAGTAGTATGAGTTTTAATTTTCTTTCTTGGGTAAAAAAGAGTCCAGTTAATCCCATGATGCTGGCCAAGGGCATAACTACAGTAAAATTAGCTCAAGGAGCTCCTATGGGCAATGGGATGATGAAAGTATGGAAGGCCCTGGTTTATGTCTAAGCTTTTTTTTAATTTGGTCTTTCAGTTCTAATATTATCTTCCATCATATTGGATGGTTGCTGGGATTGCTGACAGTGTTGATACATTTAGTCTACAGCATGTATATGTTGAGAAGAGAAGACAACATTTCCATCAGTACCAGATTTGTTTCATCATACCATGGAAAACTTCTTTCCCTTGGTATATATTATAGGCTCAGGATAGCCCTGATCCATGAGGAGGAAGCTAAGTCTCTCAGTAGAGCAATTTAAGTTGCCTGGGTACAACTATGTGTATAACTAGGGTGAGCAACAATGATAAGTTGTATGGAAAGGAACTCCTTAGGTGTGCACTACAGGATGCCTACCAATGTTTGGCTTTATAAAACATTGCTTTATAGACCTCTTTACCACTGATGGTGATCTATTTTAATCTTACCCTCTAAAGCCCTTTGATTTTTAGTTATGCCTATGATATTTGCAGTTTTGACAATGTATGCAAAATCTTGTGTTATTAATATCTATATTCTAAAACCTACCTTGCTTTTGAGTTCCTCAATGATGCGAAAGTATGGGCTGTAGTCTTCTACTTTAGGCTGATGTTTAATGTACCACTCCTTGATTTTTGCCTCAAGATCAGCATTGGAATCCTCCAAAGCCTTGACTTTGTCCAAGTAAGACGCCAGTCGGATGTTGAGGTTTTGCATGGTTTCCTTCTCTCCTCCATGGAAAAGACCATCATTGGCTCCATGGCTCCCAACTGCAAAGTGTTCAGATGCTATAGCCAAGTCTCCAGCCAGACTGCTGATCCTGTGGTTGCTCATGCTGCTAACTGATCTTACAGATCCACTTTTCCAATGGCAGGACATGGTGCAAGATGACAGGTGCAACGTTTTAGATTTCTAGGAAAGAACCCTCGATGGATCATAAAACACTGCACAGCCAAAAGGTTTATATACAAGTCCCCAAGACGGGTGTATTACCACATCGCCCTTTTTTTCAATATAAAACACAAACTAAATCCTGGTTGGATTATTACAAATTGCACATAAAAAATATACAAGCTCTGTTTTTTATAGATTTGAGAATACGTATAATTTTTATGGTATAGGGGAGATTGTTGGTGTTGAAAAACAGACAACAATTACTCAGGTAAATAACAATTATGATGTTGTATTTTATATGGCAGCTTTCTGGTGATATGTGTAACTGATGTTTTAGGGATTATATGCCATTACTAAAAAGACATGGGGATAATCCGGCATTTTATGTGACACAGTAATCCCTGTAGTTTGTATTTTATTGGACTTAGTAATAGATATGTGAAATATTTACAGAAAAAAAAACACTTTATTAGCTAAATCAATATTCAACCTGACAACAAGCTAAATTTATGGTTTTATGAACTGTGACAAATGTAAAGCTATTGCTTTTGCCGCTCATATGTCATACCAGCTATGAGAGGTAGTAGTACTAGAAGTAGTACTATGGTCCCAAACATTGAAAAGGGGATTCTTAGGTATTTCAGTATCTAGTTGTATGTACAAAGGCTAAAAGAAAACTTGTTACCAGTGGTTTTCAACCCAATGATCTTTTATCCTTTATGCTTTTTTGTTACAATCCTTTTTTATTGAGTATTAATAACAAAACATAACACGTACAGAAAATAACACGTACATACGCATAGAGCCTCTCGGCCCTCAGTTGTAAAATCGCATTATACAGCATGTTACATTGTACAATAACACAACATTATAAAAATGAGATGGGATCCTCCACATAAAAATATAAGGAGAAAAGAGAGGTAAAGAATAACATAGAGGTGAGCATCCCATAACCTGAGGTTTTATAAACACTAATATGGAAACCCAGTCAAAAATTAGGGGATCCATAGCTGTAATACTGTAATTAAGGTAAAACATTTAGCCCAGGGATAAACATGGGGTAGGGTGAGGGGTTGACAACAAGCTAAATTTATGGTTTTATGAACTGTGACAAATGTAAAGCTATTGCTTTTGCCGCTCATATGTCATACCAGCTATGAGAGGTAGTATACATGAGAGGTAGGAATTCCGACTGGCCTTTCGTATTAACATATCCAAAGTACATTAAAACCTATTCCTAACAAAATTCCAACTCTCCAACACTCTGCAAGATTTATTGCCACATTGATTTAAATTGGGACGATTCCTTGAACCAGTCCCAAGCCAACCACGTCAGCTTGTATTGCTCCATCTTATCTTCGTCTTCAGCTATTAATCTCTCCATATGTTGTATTTTTTCCATTTCCGCCAGCCAATCTCTCATAGAGGGCGCCAGAGGTTGTTTCCATTTTCTGGGTATAATTGTTCTAGCCGCTGTGAGAAAATGGCGAAGCACATCCCTCTTACACATCTTAAAGGACCCAGGAAGGATGGATTGCAAAGACATTTGGGGAGTGAGCTTTAAATTAGAGCCCGTCACAGTATTATAGATATCTGCTATTTGATCCCATAAGCTACGGATACCAGGGCAGTCCCACCAAATATGTAGCAATGTACCCCGGTGGGAGTCACATCTCCAGCACCTATCGGAGATCGAAGCAGAGATTCTGTGAATATCTGTGGGGCATAAATACCATCTGGAAATAATTTTATAATTGGTCTCTTGGGCCTTGCAAGGTAGGGCCATTTTATGAGTTAGCATGAATGCTTTTTCCCACTCCAGTGGTGAGATAGCTACCCCTAATTCTCCTTCCCAATAACTCGTAAAGGTGGGAGCCTTGTTAGCAGATAATCCGATTAATATCTCGTATACCTGAGAGATAACGTGGGTCGGCCTATTTTCAGAACATAAGAGCAATTCAAATGCCGTTAAGCTCCTTTGTGTGGGATATGAAGCCAAAAACTGAGCCACAAAAGAGGATAATTGAAGGTATAAAAACCAAGCGTTCGGCATCTGCCGCACCCTGGCGTCCAAGGAGGAGAGGGGTGGAACCCTTCCATTCTGTAGCACACTACTAATCTGCCTATGGTCCTCGGCCATCCAGGATAAAAATTTGTCTGCATTCATTGCGGGCTCAAACGAGGGATTGTCGAACAGGGGGGTCATCGGCCCTACTTTAGTGGACACATGGCCCCCCCTGGCCAGAACGTCCCACTCCCTTAAAAGATCAACTGTAACCCTTGGAAGCGATCGGAGTGCATGGAGCCCAGACCTCTCTATCCATAAAAAGGAGCGAAGATCAACAGGAGATAAAATATACTCCAACCCCGACCCAGCTCTTCCGGTCCCTGTTATGGAACCAGTCTACCACCCGAGTCAACATAGCCGCTCTGTAGTAGCATCTGATATCAGGGACTCCTGCCCCGCCCAATGTTTTAGGTCTAGTGAGATACCTAAGAGCTATTCTGGGGCGCTTCGAGGTCCACAGAAGCTTTCTGCATAGTTGCTGTATTTTGCCTAAAAAGGCCTGCGGTAGATAAATCGGAAGCGTCTGGAAGACATATAGTAGTTTAGGTAGAACACCCATTTTAAGAGCATTGATCCTGGCAAACCAAGAGAGAGGCAACAAATTATACCTCCCTAATTCCGCCTTCAATTTATCCAGCATTGGTTCATAATTATAGCTAAACAATTTATCTGGCTCTGCCGTTATAAAGACCCCTAGGTATTTGAGCTTCTCGGTACAATGCCTAAACTGCGTATGGGTCTTAATGTATTGAATCTGAGAAGGTAAGAGTGATATATTCAATATCTCAGATTTGTCAAAGTTCACTTTAAAATTACTCAACATCCCAAATTTTTCAAACTCCTCTAAAATCGCCGGTATAGAAGTCTGTGGGGACGATATATACATTAGGAGATCATCAGCAAAGAGGGACAACTTAAAATGGTGTTTACAAATCTTTATCCCTTGTATATTCTCATTTGTCCTCAGAGCCACCGCCAGATGTTCCATCACTATAGCATACAGAAGGGGGGATAGTGGGCAACCCTGTCTAGTACCGTTGACAATAGAAAACGGCTCCGACAAGCTCCCATTAACCCTCACCCGGGCTGTGGGAGCTGAGTACAGCGCAGCTATTCTGGCCACCATCAAAGGGCCCAATCCTATCTGGCGTAACGCCTGGTACATACATGCCCAATTTACCCTGTCAAATGCTTTCTCTGCATCAACCGACAGTAAACATACCGGAATCTTAGATAGCTTGGCTGCATGGGTAATCAATAGTGTTTTAAGTGTATTGTCCCTGGCTTCCCTTCCGTTAATAAAACCAACCTGATCCGTATGAATCAGATCCAGTAAATATAAAGATAAGCGGTTGGCTATTAATTTAGAGAAGAGTTTGGCATCTACATTAATTAAAGGGATCGGCCTATAATTTGAACACACTGAATGGTCCTTACCTGGCTTAGGGAGGACAGTGATATGTGCCTCCAGACTTTGAGTGGGGAAGGTATTCTCCCCGGAAATAGAAGAAAACACCCTAGTCATGAACGGGGCCAGGGCCTCAACATATAATTTATAGAATTTGGGTGTGAACCCGTCTGGTCCTGGGCTCTTACCCGTCGGAGTATTCTTAATCACCGCAGACACCTCCGTCTCTGAAAATTCAGATTCCAAGCTAGCCGAAACTGCTGGGTCTAATTCCGGCAATGCAGTGGAAGAAACATAATCCTGGAGGGAAGGGGAAGAGTGCGGGGAAGTTTTAAGGTTGTACAACCCAGCGTAATACTTTTGAAACGTCGACAATATTTCCTGTGGGAAGGAGGAAGTATCCCCTGCATTATTCCGTATGTGCGGAATATAGGTAGCCGCCGGTCTGGGGTGAAGTCCCCTCGCCAAGAGACGACCACATTTTCCTCCAAATTGATAAAAAGATTTGCGGTATTTATCTCTAAATTTTTGGTGGGCTAGGTCATATAGTTCAAGTAAATGTCTTCTTGCGGATGTTAATTCAATAAACACATCCGATGACATATTATTTTTATGTAATCTTTCTAATTTCTCTATGTTATCAAGCGTACGGATGATCTAATTTTCTTAAGTCTAGAACCTTGCTGAATTAAGACCCCCCGGAGCACTGCTTTAAGAGCCTCCCATTGAAAAGGTAGGGGTGTCTCGTCAGATTCGTGGTCTTTTAAGAAATTCCTTATGGTATCCAACACTGCCCCTGCGCAGACTGAGTCTCTAAAAAGAGAGTCATTACATTTCCAAGTCCACTCCCCGAACCCCCCAACAGGGATCCGGAGAGTAAAGGAAACTGAAGCGTGATCTGACCAAGGGCAGCTATAGATATGGGCTTCTGGCTTCCAGTCCAGTAATCTATGGCTGATAAAAATATAGTCAATGCGAGAGTAAGTATGGTGGGGATTGGAATAGAAAGTGTAGTCCTTGTCGCCAGGGTGCAGGATCCGCCAAACATCAATCAACTGTAGCTCATTTAATTTGGCCTTTAGCCCATTCAATTTGGAGTAGGAAATGGAGGAATGACCTGTTGATGTGTCCACCCTAGAGTCTAGAGGGAGGTTAAATTCTCCACCAATTATCACGGCACCTTCTGCAAATGTACTAAGTTTGGTCAAAAATTGAACCGCTGCTAAAGTCGGTTGTTGATTGGGGGAGTAGAATGAAGCAACCGTATAAGTCTTAGCCCATAGAGAGATCTTTGCCAATACAAATCGCCCCTGCGGATCAATGCAGGTGTCCAGTATCTGCGTCGGGATTGATTTATGGAAAGCTATGGACACACCCTTCGTTTTACCCTCAGGGTTGGTGCTATGGATCCAGGTAGTATAATAGCGATTACGTAATACTGGAGTCTTTGGAGAATGAAAATGTGTCTCCTGAAGCATTAAAATATGGACTCTGGCTTTATGCTGACTATATAAGAGTTGGGAACGCTTATTGGGGCCATTAAGGCCTTTAGCATTAAGGGTGCGGACTTTCAATCCTTGCATAGTGTGTGAGTGGGTAGTGGACATAGTGGCAACTGAAAATACTTCGTAGATCAACAACTGGATAATCCAGAAGATGGAGAACAGAAGGAAACACTGTACCTTTCGCTAGTTAGCAACTAGTGACGTGTAAAACTACCTCAGTGTAATGCGCCTGGGCACACAAACCACAGCCAACTCCAGATATCCTTGAATCAGGCTTTATTTGAAATCATACAGCACAGCAAGGGTTAAGTCCAATAAAGCGAAGTACAGAGGGATAAGGCAAATGCAGGTCAAGAACAATCCGAGGTTAGGGCAGGCAGCAGGCAGAATGGTCAATAACAATCCGAGGTCAGGGCTGGCAGAGTTCAAGCAGGGTGAGTTTCAGACCAGGTCACTAAGGTAATGACAAGCAGACAAACTTTTAAACACACAAAGACACACCCAAGCACACTGTGTTAACAGAGGCTATATCGGGCGATGGTGTAAAGGACAGGCTCTCCTTAAATGGCCAGGATGACCAATGACCTTGCGCC
>NC_092863.1:17131943-17133023 GCF_032062135.1 Pyxicephalus adspersus | reverse complement strand
CGAGCACAAACTGGGCATGCACGAACATAGGATTCAAGATCCACTGACATATGAGGCCACCAAATGTGCCTCTTAATTAAATTCAGGGATTTCTTAATTCCTGGGTGGCCAGCAGTTTTAGAATCATGCAGCTGTTGGATAACCTTGAAGCGGAGATGGAGGGGAACATACAGCGGCCCTTCAGGTTTTGCAGGGGGGTAGTCGGTCTGGTGGGGGGTTAAGAGGTTCATCAGGTTCTCTAACAATACTGGAGTCTGTATGGCTGACACCAAACATTGCAGGGACAATATGGGGCTAGGGCACGGATCCGGAAGGGAAGCTGCCTCTAGGAAACAACGGGACAAGGCATCAGCTTTCACATTTTTTGAACCTGGTTTGTAAGTAATTTGAAAGTCGAACCTCGTAAAAAACAGGGCCCAACGGGCTTGCTGGGCATTGAGGCGTTTAGCCCCTTCAATATATTCCAGGTTTCTATGGTCGGTATAGACCGTTATGGGATGCTCTGCTCCTTCCAGCCAATGCCTCCATTCCTCAAAAGCCCATTTTACTGCCAGGAGCTCTCGATTGCCCACGTCATAGTAGCGCTCCGCTGTGGAGAACTTATGGGAGAAGAAGGCACAGGGGTGCAATCTCTCCGGTTCTCCAGAGTACTGGGAGAGGACTGCTCCCACGCCAATCTCCGAAGCATCCACCTCTATGATAAATGGGAGAGTGGGCACCGGATGCAACAATACGGGTGCACTACAGAAAGCCCGTTTCAGCGCTTTGAAGGCTTTGCAAGCTTCTGGAGTCCACCTTGAGGAATCCGCCCCTTTCCTAGTGAGGTTTGTAAGAGGGTGGACAATGGAAGAGAAGTTTCGTATGAACTTCCTATAAAAATTTGCAAACCCTAAAAAGCGCTGAAGGCCCTTGAGATCAGTGGGTTGCGGCCATTCCAGAACTGCCGAGACCTTGTTGGATCCATGGCCAACCCGTGATCTGACAGAATATGCCCTAGGAAAGCAACCTCACGTACCTCGAAAGCGCACTTCTCCAATTTCGCATAGAGGCAGTTTTCTCTGAGCTTCTGGAGGACCTGGC